>NC_084742.1:9132500-9135000 GCF_033978785.1 Entelurus aequoreus | reverse complement strand
GTTTTCCACATTGCATAAAAATATGGTGGCGTATTGTTTTAAAGTGAATATAATTGCCATGAAAACAACATTTAATGCAGATTTAAAAGAACACACATTCCGCTGTTAGTTAATATTTACACTAAACATGTTTTTTTTTTGTTTTATAAGGTTTATTTTTATTGTTGTATAGTTTTATGTTTGTCCAAGTTTTCTATAACATGTACCCAATACAAATAGGTATATAATAATTTATATATATATATACATACATGTATATATATATATATATATATATATATATATATATATATATATATATATATATATATATATATATATTTATATATATATATATATTTATATTTATATATATATATATTTATATATATATATATATATATATATATATATATATATATATATATATATATATATATATTTATATATATATATATATATATATATATATATATATATATATTTATATATATATATATATATATATATATATATATATATAAATATATATATATATATATATATATATATATATATATATATATATATATATATATATATATATATATATATATATATATTTATTTATATATATATATATATATATTTATATATATATATATATATCTGCGATGAGGTGGCGATTTGTCCAGGGTTTACCCCGCCTTCCGCCCGAATGCAGCTGAGATAGGCTCCAGCACCCCCCGTCACCCCAAAAGGGACAAGTGGTAGAAAATGGATGGATGGATGGATGGACATATATATATATATATATATATATATATATATATATATATATATATATATTATATATATATATATATATATATATATATATATATATATATATATATATATATATATATATTTTTTTATTTCATTAATTTTTTCCCCCTGGATCTCGGAGGTTATATACATATCCAATAACGATAAAAACAACATTAACAGATCAATGTTTTTATTCGCTGTTAATTGCCTGCATTGATTATTCATTATTATTTTTTCACAACTTTATTATAATGTACAAACAATTCACATAAATAATGCAGAACAGGATGAGCAGTTTACATAAGTGAAACTAAAAAAGGAAACAAAAAGAAAATTGGGGTCTCAAGGTTATTTAGGTTATGTAAACAAGTGAACACAAATGTTGCTGTTCTGAGAGAAATTCAGGTCAATAATCAAAATCAATAATATTTTAAAAAACACTTTTTGGTCGTTGGCTTGTAAACTGAAATTTACCCAGAATTTTTAAAGACTATTTTTTGTTTTTTCTAATTCATAAAGGGCAAAAAGCACATTTACCTCTTTTAATAAGTGCTCAACTTTGTTTACTTTGAAGCATCCACTTCCGCCTGTGCAGCCCCTTTAAGCGCCCCCTCTGACGTCACTTCCGCAGCCCTTCCCTGCTGCTGCCCCTGATGCGAGATCAACAAGAGGCAAGGCCGGGGCAGCCAGTAGTGTGAATGAGCTCCGGGCTAACGGTGCCGCTCTGGGCTGCTTTCTCCCCCAGAAGGAGGGACGACATCTTTTCTTCCCGTGTCCGTCACACCGACAGGAGAGCTCATTTGGCGCAAAAATAACGGATGTTATCGTGATGGATTGACCGAAGAGGAGCAGATTTCCCCCGTAATACTGGCGTGCATTTGAGCAGCAGGTGTAGTGACGGGCAAAGGAGGCTATCTCAGTGTTCATGAAACTTTGCTACGATTTACGCGCTGGGTAAGAACATTTTTGTATATTAATCATTTTTACACGGTGTCATTTGTAATTCATGCTGTTTAATGTGTACTTTTGGCGTTCAGTTGTTTATGGACGTGTTTTAAGCTGGCCACTAATAAACCGAGTATTACTCCATTTTAATGTGGTTATGTTTGAAAATATAACAGTAAACGTTAGTTAAAGTTTTTTTTAATTCGAACTATTAAAACAAATTCCTGCATTTTGACATATGTTCATTTTCAGCAAGAGGCCTTCTTCGGTTCTGAATATTTGTAGTCCATCTTAAGATGCCTTATTTGCTGTAAAACATTCTATTTTCTTCTTAAAAAAGCCCAATTATGTTCATTATTAGGAGAATGTGCACTCTTTTATTGAGCCTCTTTTGTGTTATCAATTTGTCGTATCAAAAGTCAGTTGTTTTATTTTTTATGCCGTTTGATGTTTAAAGTTAGGCTAAAAACGAGTGCATTTAACGTGGTGCGTTCAGGATACTCGGACATCTGACTTAGCGAAACACCAGCACATCCTACTTAATATTTAAAGAAGATGAGAATGTATGGCGGTTAATTTGTGTGTTTTATTATTAAAGCTTTTTTATGACTGAATTTATATAACTGTTTTTTTTTGCATATGAATTTTGTGAACTGCATTTTTTTTACATACGATTTTACTGACAATTTCATTGAATAAAAATGTGTGAGCAAAATGTGTGTTTAAAAATACAGTTTGTCAAAATACAGTGTTTTAAAATTCAGTGTGTATACATTTAGTAATAGTT
>NC_084742.1:9115000-9127500 GCF_033978785.1 Entelurus aequoreus | reverse complement strand
CCAACGCCAACAATAGACATTTGAAAGGCAATTTGAAATAAATAAAGAATAGTGAACAACAGGCTGAATAAGTGTACGTTATATGAGGCATAAATAACCAACTGAGAACATGCCTGGTATGTTAACATAACACATTATGGTAAGAGTCATTCAAATAACTATAACATATAGAACATGCTATACCATGGGTGTCAAACTCTGGCCCGCGGGCCAAATTTGGCCCGCCGTGTAATTTCACTTGGCCCTTGAGGCGATATCAAATTAACACTAGAGCTGGCCCGCCGATTATATACAGCGGCGGTGCCGCGATATCACCGCATTCACCGCTAATTCTCATACTTGTCAACCCTCCCGGGAGACTCCCAAATTTCAGTACCCCTCCCGAAAATCGTCACATCTGCTTTTCATCCAGTCCAACGAGTGCTGGCCCAGTCACATAATATGTGCAGCTTCTGCACGCACACAAGTGAACAAATACCCAGAATCCTTTGCAGCACTAACTTTTCCGGGACGCTACAAGGTGTGTGTGTGGGGCGGTGGGGGTTTGGTGGTAGCGGGGGTGTATTGTGTAGCGTCCCGGAAGAGTTAGTACTGCAAAGGGTTCTGGGTATTTGTACTGTTGTGTTTATGTTGTGTTACGGTGCGGATGTTCTCCCGAAATGTGTTTGTCATTCTTGTTTGGTGTGGGTTCACAGTGTGGCGTATATTTCTAACAGTGTTAAAGTTGTTTATACGGCCACCCTCAGTGTAATGTGTATCGCTGTTGATCAAGTGTGCGTTGCATTCACATGTGTGTGCGTACAGAAGCCGCACATATCTTGTGACTGGGCCGGCACGTTGTTAGAATGGATGAAAAGCGGACATGACGACAGCTCGTAGAGGACTTTAAAGGCACGCCCCCAAGACTGTGGCCCGGGTGGACTACAAGATATAATGACTGATGAACACCTTCGTTGGATAATGAAGGTTGCCTCAGCTCAAAGCCTGAGCCCCGACATTAATGAACTAGCATCCAAGAAAAGATGGCAGGTATCTGGCTTGGGCACATGAGATTAGATCAGTGTGTTGCAAACTGAGCAGTTTAAAGTCCCGAATGGTTGGTTTATTAATTGTTATTTTATTTTAAAATGTATTAGCCTGGGGAAAAAGTTAATGTTGATATTTACCTCAGAAGGCTGCAAATAGAAAAGAGGCATTCAATTTTTATTTAAATTGTATTTGATATGCCATTGATATTTTTTAAAATTATTATTATTATTATTTGAAACTCGATTTTGCATGTCACTATAAAGTTATATAAGCCTTGCTTGTTCAATATTCAATGCAAAACTTGTTTAGGTCCCTATTAAAAGGTTAATTAGTTCAACCTTGGCCCGCGGCTTTGTTCAGTTTTAAATTTTGGCCCACTCTGTATTTGAGTTTGACACCCCTGTGCTATACGTTTACCAAACAATCTGTCACTCCTAATCGCTATATCCGATGAAATCTTATATGTCTCGTCTCTTACGTCAATGAGCTAAATAATAATATTTGATATTTTACGGTAATGTGTTAATAATTTCACTCATAAGTCGCACCCCCGGCCAAACTATGAAAAAAACTGCGACTTTAGAGTCTGAAAAATACGGTAATTATAGTTACTCGTTACTTCACCATAAAAGTAATTGTATTGCTAGCGGAATTACCCTTAAATAAATGTAAGTAATTACAAGGGAAAGTAATTCATACGTTACTTAAAAAAAACAACAACCTTCAAATATCTGGCAAAAGCATTCGAGAGATGTTTAATATGAGAGCGGAGTGTGTGGAGTCTGTGCTTTTAAAAGGCCTAGTGTTGCAGAGTGATGTGTGACATCATCAAGGTTTTTAAAGGAGCTGTGTTTGTTAGCTTTAGCAGTTAGCGCAGTTATCCAGCTCTTATGGATATTTTCACCAGATTGTGTTACCTCTGGTTAATAAAGCGACTGAATGTACTTCGATGACTGTCCTATCTTCTTGTCAACAAACGAGGTATTGTTTGGATGGCAAAGTTTTTCGCTTCAATCATTGATGTGTTGTTCAATATTCCCACTGTGTACGTGTGCCTATGTTGTCTGCTGTTTCGCAGTGTGATGTTGCCTCTTCCTATTTGATATCAAGTTCATTTTAGTACGGTGCTGCTTGTTTCTTTCTTTCATTTAACTTGTTGCACTTATGACGCTGTCCTGTTGTTGACATAAAACCACATCAAAAGTAGCGTGCCACGTTACATCAAGCTATCGCTAACGGCATTGTAACATACCTACAAGTATTTAGATTACTCGTTATTATAAACACTGCCCTCTTGTAACCATAACAACGCACGCATGGCGGTTATCGACGCTGGAAAATATACCGACTTCATTTTCATTCATCGGTCGGTCAACTGACTTATCGAATATCGGCCCAGGACTAACGATACTCAAATTTGTGGAGTTTTTGCTGTCAAGGCAATAATTTTCAGTTGACTTTTGGGATATGTTGTGGTCGTCCGCAGCCGTGCATCACTAGATTGTCAAAGCTGAAAGAGCCCTCTTTTATTAGCTCGTAGAGCAGTTCAAATCTCCCATTCAAAAATGAGCGATTGCGTGGAGCATAGTTTGTATATGCTATCTTTATTTGGAGACATTTTGACAATGAAGGCAGGGTTGCTTATAGTTTTGCCTTTCATAGCGCATAATCCTTGCGCTACTGTGATTGGCTGGTGTAGTGTCTGTGACCTGCATGGCCTAGAGTAGCCTCCAGCTACTACAGGTCACGAGCAGCAAACAGATGGACGTATAGGCTTACACAAGATTGCATGGGAAAGCACTCTGCAAGTTCCTTCTTTATACTGTATTTGTCTGCAGGTGCATGTAAGTTCATGCAAGTGTATCTTGCTTCTGCATTTATTCTATTCTATGCGCAGCACATGTATTATTTGCAGGCGTGCATGTTTTTGTCAGATTTAATCAAGAGTAGTTCTTTTAAAGTGACGTAACATTTCATGAAAAATATTGCAGTTGCAATTTTGTAGTCCTCAAAACTCTTTTGGGAATAAACCAAATCGCCTACCTTTTTTATTAGATATGACTATTTTAAAACTAGCGGGTTAAATGAGGTCGATGGTCAATAAATCAATTAGTCGAACCATAAAGGAAAAGGAACTCGATAGGGATGTAATGTAACTATTCATCCACTACGTCCATTTATCGATGTCTTTTCCTAAGATTCAATGCATCGATCTGTGCTCTGCAAGTTGGCCTTCCCATCCATCCATCCATCCATTTTCTACCGCTTATTCCCTTCGGGGTCGCGGGGGGCGCTGGAGCCTATCTCAGCTACAACAATCATGGAAAACACCCAAACAATGTAAACACAATTTGGAAATCACACTCAATATTTAATAATAACCTCTTAGAATGAAAGTGTAAAATAAGGAATATGTTAAATGCTTTAAGTGTAAGAAAATAATGCAAAGTGTGAAAATGTCAACAGAGAAACCTGAGAACTGTTTTCTGCAGGTTTAGTGCCAGGGAGTTACGGCTGTGCTCTAGAGGGTGAGCGCGGCTAGAGTGGTGTGGTAGTTCCGGTCTTGGTGGGGACGAAATCTGACTACGGTTGCTTTGAAAAAATCCAAAAAGTGCCATACTGTCAAGGTGACTTTTTTCCTCTTTTATCCACAATTTATTCATTTTTACTTTCCCACTCCATGCAAAGAATCAACTGTGAGACAACAAGATGGCGCAACCACATTTGATAGTTGATACTGTTACCCATACTTGCCAACCTTGAGACCTCCGATACCGGGAGGTGGGGGGTGGGGGGCGTGGTCGGTGGTGGGGCGGGGGTGTGGTTGGGGGCGTGGTTAAGAGGGGAATATATTTAAGCTAGAATTCACCAACTCAAGTATTTCATATATATATATATATATATATATATATATATATATATATATATATATATATATATATATATATATATGTATGTATGTATGTATGTATGTATGTATGTATGTATGTATGTATATAAATATATATATAAATATATATATGTGTATGAAATACTTGACTTTCAGTGAATTCTAGCTGTATATATATATATATATTTATTTTATTATACATATAAATAAAAGAAATACTTAAATTTCAGTGTTCTGTAGGCTATCCAGTAGATGGCAGTATTGTCCTGTTTAAGAGTGTCGCAACATTGCTGTTTACGGCAGAAGAACTGCTTTACGGTAGACTAAACGTGACTGCTGTTGTTGTGTGTGGTTACCGCGCTGGGGGGACGTTAATGAAACTGCCTAACAATAAACCCACATAAGAAACCAAGAACTCGCCCTCGATCATTCTACAGTTATGAAGTCATTGGGCAGGCAAGCTGCTTATATTGTGGGAAAGCGGACGTGAGAACAGGCTGTCCCCACTCAGGTCCGCATTGAGCTGGAGGGGGCGTGGCCTCCAGCTCCGGCTGAATACCGGGAGTTTGTCGGGAGAAAATTTCTGCTGTGAGGTTATCGGGAGAGGCGCTGAATACCGGGATTCTCCCGCTAAAAACGGGAGGGTTGGCAAGTATGCTGTTACCTGATTGACTGTTAGCGTGTCACTCCCACTGATCAGTGATCACTTCCTGCGTTGCTCGGTTACCAGAGAGCGAGTGTCTTTGTTCTTGCATCCAACCCTGCTTGTCAACTTCCGCTTTCTTCCGATGAGGAAAAAAAAACATCTGAAGCATTTTTTATTTAACAATTATGTGTTTATTGAGATGTATACTGATATAGTTTCATAGCCCGGCCCCAGATGGCAACGACAAAACAAACCACCCGACCGTTTTACCAACTAAGGGGAAAAAACCCCCACTACACTTTAAAATATTACATTTTTATTGAAGTAAAATTTTTGCTAGGAGTTTGAGAGTCCAAATTTTATTTATTTAATTTTTATTTATTTAAGATAGTTTTTGACCTTCCAAGTACAATGATATACTAATAAGAAATACATGTTTTGCTTTTGAAAGGGTTCGATGTCTTCTTCTTTCTTCTTATTTCTCCTTCTCCTTTCATTTTCATTCTTCTTCCTTCTTCCTTCTCATTCTCCTTCTCCTTCATTCTTTCTTCTCCTTCTTCTTTCTTCTTCTTTCTTCCTTCTATTTTCTTTCTTCTGTTCTTCCTCCTTTTTTTCGGTCTTCTTTCCTCTTTCTTCTTCCTTCTTCTTTTTATCCTTCTCCTTCTTTTTATTTCTTTTTCTTTCTTCCTTTTCTCCTCTTCCTTCTTTTTCTTCTTCTTTCTTCTTCCTTCTTCATTTTCCTTCTCCTTCCTTCTTTCTTCTTCTTCTTCTTTCTCCTTCTTTCTTCCTTCTATTTTCTTTCTTCTGTTCTTCCTCCTCCTTTTTCTTGGTCTTCTTTCTTCTTCCTCCTTCTTTTTATCCTTCTCCTTCTTTTTATTTCTTCTTCTTTCTTCCTTCTTTCTTCTTCTTTCTCCTTCTTTCTTCCTTCTATTTTCTTCCTTCTGTTCTTCCTCCTCCTTTTTCTTGGTCTTCTTTCCTCTTTTTTCTTCTTCCTCCTTCTTTTTATCCTTCTCATTCTTTTTATTTTCTTCTTCTTTCTTCCTTTTCTCTTCTTCCTTCTTTTTCTTCTTCCTTCTACCTTCTTTCTTCTTCCTTTTCTTCTTAGTGTTTAATTTGTCTTAAGATAATACTGACGATAATATAGTTTATTGGCAATAATTTGTGGGACAATAGGTTGAGTAGATCCAACATTACAACAAACAAAAATTCATAAGTTATTAAAATGATATGATTATAACGACTACAAGAATCCAAGGATTCTATGAACTTTTATTGTCATATCCGCACACAATTTAGTAACGCAGGTCCCAGATTTAGCCCAATGAGTACCACGAGAGTACATCATAATTGAATGACGTGGTATATTAATAGAGTAGGTTAATAAATCGCATGTATATGATGTTTGTTATCCGCAGTACTGTGTAGTCTTTGTGATGTGGATAACTGCCACTTGCTGAATTCTACGCCTCTGAACAAACTATTGTTTACCAGAAACACAGGTGAACTCCAACAGAGGTGAACTATTTGTTTTTTTTGTATGTCTGGCAACATTTCATCCATCCATCCATTTTCTACCGCTTGTCGCGGGGGGTGCTGGAGCCTATCTCAGCTGCATTCGGGCGGTAGGCGGGGTACACTCTGGACAAGTCGCCACCTCGTCACAGGGCCAACACAGATTGACAGACAACATTTTACACTCACACACTAGGGACCATTTTTCGTGTTGCCAATCAACCTATCCCCAGGTGCATGTCTTCGGAGGTGGAGGAAAGCTCCACTCAAACAATGCTGTCATTAGGCCTTTTTCCAACACAGGAACTTAAATAAAACCACCTCATGTGTTTCCCCAAAAAACTACCTAGGTAGATTTAGTATTAGTTCTTCAGGAACTACTTTAGGTTCCTAGTAGCGAGGTGGGACTTTTGAAAGTTCCCAGGAACCTTTTGAGGAGTAAGCTGTGCTGGTGATTGCTGATTGGTTGAACACAGTTGGGGCATTTCTAAAAACGTTGTTTTCGAACACAACAACTGCCATTAAAGAATGCGAGTCGACTTGTTTATTTCTTATTTCTTGTGTTTTATACTTGACAATGAAGAGAAAGAAGAACAAAGGGAACTTTTGACATGCAGGAACTTTTGTGTGGCATCTGTGTGCTGAAAAACGCTGATTAGTGGAACAATCTTGCAGCGTTTTTACTCAGCCGTAGTCTTCAATCCAATATGCAGTTTGATATTGTTTATGCATTTTTACAAACATACTTTTAATACGCTAAGCTACGAGAAGTGTACAGACTATTGTTAACATATTTACAGATGAATATAAAGCATTCAGCCGAACTTCGAAGCTGCTTGCTGGTAGTCTGACCTTTAGTGGACAAAGGTAAATCACATTAAATATTTAATATTTACTTTGTTACATGCTGTAAAAGTAGCCTGTGACATGCCAGCTATGGAGTTATTCTTCTCAACCCGAGTAAACCAAATGCTAATGCTGTAAGGCTGATCTTTAAAATCCGATACTTTGTTTTTCAGTCATAAGGTTTTGTATATTATTGATGTGTATTTGATTTACTTACTCTTTAGTCAAATAAATATGACCTAATATTGTCTTCTTTATTTACATTACATCAGTGTAGAAATATAATGTACCAATCATCCATACGTCATCAGCCTGATTTGTATAAACTACCTGAACTGTGAAGTGCTGTGGAAACACACTTCTACAGTAGTGAACTTAAAGTAGTAGAACCTAAAGTTCCTGAACTTTTGGTGGAAAAAGGCCTATTTATTGTCTTTATGCAAGCTAGCTATTTCAGACCCCTGTCGTATATTCTGCGTATAGGATTTTATACATACTGGACATGCGACCTAGGAGAGAGCTATCCCCAAGCAGGTCAGAGCTTTTCTTCTTGTCACTTACACACATGCTAATATTGTCGTTGATTTAATTTAAAAAAAAATTTTTTTTACAAAGGGGGCTGTCTTATATGCAGGGTCATCCTATGCTTACTCAGGAAATTCAGTGACCTGGGGGGATTAATTTGGTCTTAAAAAAATGTTTTTCAAAATTCAGATCTTGAAATAGTGGTTTTCTCCTATTTGGGTCACTACGGTTGTTGTATTAGTTGAATAAATCTTTACTCTAGCTTGACAGTTGGTTGTCAACCATTTTGCGCTCACCGGTTGTGGAAATGAAATCAATAATCAAGGCCTACCAATGTGCCGTCGTCAGTTGTGTGCAAGACTGGTTGAAAGGATGTGGTTTTGGTTACAAGTGCACATATCCTGTGGAGGCTGAACAGCACAGCAAACTTTCATTTGCAGCGTTACGGTATTGACTGTGTTGCCCTTTTGATCTATCCCCATGCAGGGTTGCCGTCCGCCATGTTAAGTTAAAGCCCAGGTGCGCGGTGTTGACTATGCTCAAGCGCCTGGACAAGATCCGCTTCCGAGGCCCGAGGACGAGAGACGACTTCCCCGAGCTGGGCGAGTCGCCGCCCGCCTCCGACAACGAATGTAGCGACGACATGCAGCTGAAGCCGCGAGCGGCGCCGCGAGAAGGCGACGACCTCCTGCGAGATCCTGTAGGTGCTACTCAAAAGAAATGCATCACTTTGTGTCCTTTTTTAAATGTTTAGCAGCACTCGTGAAGGTGCTGTTTTAGCGCACTCATGAATTATTCTGCTTGATTATGCAGCTTTGACCTCATCACAGCTTTTGCGTCAACCGCAGAGGGGAGCAAAACATGCAGATTCCGTCCTTAGCGTTTGCTGTTAATACCTGTTGCCGCCGGGTTGTAACGTACAAATTCTGCATTAATAACAAATGATTTATTTACATGTTATACGTAATACATATATACATATTTTAGATAATTAGGGTAAAAAATATAAACTTTTTTTTTAGCTGCTTATTAGTGTATTTAACTGCAATCATTAAAACCAATTACAAGATCAAATTACGTTTTAAATCATAACATGTTTGCATTGTTTTGTATTTCTTTTGTATATTTTTTTCAGAATAACCAATTCACTTATTTTACTTTTATTTAGCTGCCTTTTTTGTGTGTGCATTATGCATTTATTGACGACATTACTGTAACTTGTGATAATTACCCCAACCCCACCATTTTTTTTAAATCTATTCATCCAATCCAGTCCAATCCCCTTTATTTGTACAGCATTATTAACAACAAAACTGTCTCCAGAGTGCTGCACGAAAAAAAGAAACTATAAAAAGGAGTCAAATTACAAGCATTTAAAATGAAAAATACAAAAATAATAGAATAAAATTATAAAATACATCAATAAAATAGAATAAAACAATAAAAATAAATCAATATGATAGAATAAAACTATAAAGGAAACAAATGACCACAAGATACACGCCGGTTTAAAAGCCAGAGTTTTAAGACGAGACTTAAAACATACATATATTATATCTGTTTTCATTTAATAATAGGTATGTAACGATATGAAATTTTCCTATTATGGTTATTTTGACCAAAATTATCACGGTTAATATTATCACAATATCGTTGAATACGGCAAGGCAAGTTTATATATACAGCACCATTTGTACACAACACAATTCAAAGTGCTAATATGCTTTCAACGTATCTATACACACTGAAATCTATAATAATAATAGCTATTGTTATAATAACTAACAAATTGAGACACTATATACTTTCTTGGCAGAAGGAACATTAATTATTGTTCTGGATTCTTAAGAGACACATTTTTGGGTGTTTTAATGTATAAATGTTCCATTTTGATCTGTAATTGTTAAAAAAAACATATATATTGATAGAGGCAATTTTGATGTTCACTTTGCTTCACGTCCGCTTTGTGTGACGTCATG
Source organism: Entelurus aequoreus (assembly GCF_033978785.1). Lineage (NCBI taxonomy): Eukaryota > Metazoa > Chordata > Actinopteri > Syngnathiformes > Syngnathidae > Entelurus > Entelurus aequoreus. The sequence goes on along the minus strand of NC_084742.1, from coordinate 9,118,073 downwards.
CGAGTTAACCTGTTGTAGACAGATTCGTCTTTGTTAATTAAGTTGTAAAAAAAATACATAAAAAAAAAGTACATGGGTGTCGTAATCCTCCAAGCACAGCCCCTGGGTTATAATTGAATATCTTGGTTCCTTAGACCGTAATGTACAGTATTTATACAAGTTTAGCTCGTGGTATGTCGCTCATTAATGTGGAAAATTAATGTTTGTTGTATTCATGTTAGCATTTAGACCAGCTAACACTTGTCGGTCTGTGAGTTCATCAAAGTGCGGCTATTTTAATCTAAAATGGCAATAGGGTCCGTCAGAAGTTGTACCACATTAATATCGCTTATCGTAATCCCTATTTTGTCATAATGTAAATAAACATCCTTTAAAAAAAAATATATATATATTTTTTTTGCCTAGCCATGGCCTATTGGAGTATCACTGTGTAGGTGGCCCGCGTATATAATTGCGTGCATACACATGGGAAAAAAAATGAATACACATTTCATGCATATTCAATTCTATTCATATTTATGTAAATTTTTTATGATTTGGTATATGTCTATATTTTATGCAAAAAAACAACCACAGCCTTTTTAAATTATTTTTAGCTTGTTGTGGCCCATTCAAGTTGTATTGTGTGCAAAGCACAATCATTACTTGGTATATGTAGGGACAAGCGGTAGAAAATGTATGGATGGATGATAATTAAAATACACTTAATTGTGTGAATTGTTTCTATGGAGTAGACTATGGCCCGTTGAAGAAGTACTGTGTGTGTGTGTGTGCAGGTTGTGTATTCAAGTGTGTGCATCCACTTGAGCTCTGCTCCTAGTCGCTGCTTGTCTGACTGAAATGTGTAGCGGGTGTTAGCCCACACGAGTATAGCAGCCCATTGGGAGAGCATCGCTCACGTCACCACGCCGATGACTCATAACCAGAAGACCCGAAATAGTCGCACGCCCGCACACACGCACCACAGGCGTGTTTCCAAAAAACATTCTGTGACATTCAGCGTCTTAAAGTGACATTAACTCAGTGAGTCTTCCCTGCACGGTGCTCTACATCGGAGACTGCAGGGATGTACTGTGTCACATGACTTGGCTTATGTGAAGGGATGCGTTCAGGCATGACCTCGCTGGACTCTCCCCTGTGTGCATTTCTTTCACACTTTTTTTTCCTCCATCATCTGGAGTCCATTTTTTGTTGTGATGCAGCCCACCATGAGCTCCTCCTCCTGAAAATGCTTAATTGCTAGTTAGGAAATTATACTCTACAACTGCGGGGCATGCTAATTTGTACTTTTAGTAGCTGATCATTACCACACCTGAGTGGACTGAGCACCCATTATTGCGAGTGCACACTCTGAAATGACCATAATGTATCCATTTGCAAATGCAAGCAGCAAGTAAAAGCACAATTAGTGTCGTTGCTTTACTACCGATAGATTATTTGCCCAAACTTAGCCTTAAGTCTCTCTCTCTCTCTGCAGAAGCAGCAGCCGATTGATTGAAAAGGCTACCAGTGTGGGTGTGTAACGAATTACAATAGCTATTAATAAATTAATATTCCACTCCCCACCACCAACACTAAACCTCATTAGCTGATGGGTTTGCATACATGACATGCACACTCAAATCTAAAAATACAACCAGGAAAAGTAAATGTTCCCATGCATAATAGTTTATTTAAAGGCCTACTGAAATTAATTTTTTTTATTTAAACGGGGATAGCAGATCTATTCTATGTGTCATACTTGATCATTTCGCGATATTGCCATATTTTTGCTGAAAGGATTTAGTATAGAACAACGACGGTAAAGATCGCAACTTTTGGTCTCTGATAAAAAAAAGGCTTGCCCCTACCGGAAGTAGCGTGACGTAGTCAGTTGAACATATACGCAAAGTTCCCTATTGTTTACAATGATGGCCGCATGAAGTGAGAGAGATTCGGACCGAGAAAGCGACGTATATATACTCTATCAGCCACAACACAACCAGGCTTATATTTAATATGCCACAAATTAATCCCGCATAAAAACACCTAGGTGTTTGTTATGCTAGCTCCTAGCTACTAGCTACTAGCTCGAGCTAGTTATAGCTCGAGCGGGTTATATGGACGGGATCCCGTCCATATAACCCGCCAATACAATTCAAACACCTGCACAACACACACACTCACTCAGCCCAAATAACCGTTCACCTAACCCAAGGTTCATAAAGCTTATATATTTAACCAAAGTTACGTACATGACACGCACGTACTGGCAAGCAATCAAATGTTTTGAAGCGTGCGGGTGGGACCTGATATTCAGCTGGGAATGACTACAACAGTAAATAAACACAAGACATATATATACTCTATTAGCCACAACACAACCAGGCTTATATTTAATATGCCACAAATTAATCCTAATGCTAGCTCCTAGCTCCTAGCTACTAGCTCGAGCTAGTTATAGCAAGCGATCAAATGTTTGGAAGCGCAGCTGTGTACTCACGGTATCGGGTCTGTGTATCGAAGTCAAAGTCCTCCTGGTAAGAGTCTCTGTTGTCCGAGTTCTTCGATCTTGACTGCATCTTTCGGGAATGTAAACAAAGAAGCGCCGGCTGTGTACGTGTTGCTGCTGACTTCCCTCGCAAAATAGACGCTTCGCACCGACAACTTTCTTCTTTGCTTGCTCAGCTTCTTTCTCTAGAATGCAATGAACAAATTGCAACAGATTCACCAACACAGATGTCCAGAATACTGTGGAATAATGACATGAAAACAGAGCTATTTCGTATTGACTTCAATGGTGTCCGAATACTTCCGTTTCAATGATTGACGTCACGCGCATACGTCATCCTCAGAGGCGTTTCGAACCGGAAGTTTAGCGGGAAATTTAAAATGTCACTTTATAAGTTAACCCGGCCGTATTGGCATGTGTTGCAATGTTAAGATTTCATCATTGATATATAAACTATCAGACTGCGTGGTCGGTAGTAGTGGCTTTCAGTAGGCCTTTAATGCAGCGAATTATAAAGACTCTCACTCACTTTTAATATGTTTTTTATTATATGTATGGAATTGTATTTTTTTATCTTGTAAA
>NC_084742.1:9070000-9110000 GCF_033978785.1 Entelurus aequoreus | reverse complement strand
TAACACACTTTTCGAGTGTTAGTATTATTAACCTTCAATGGCATTCTTTTTGTATTTTTTCAGTTTCACAAATTCCTCAGTAAATTCACCAAGACGTCACTGTGGGGTTATTGAGTCTGTTTAGCTGATTGGAGAGCTAGCTTGCGCAGCTAGTGGGTCCATGACGATGACTTCTGTTTTGTTTGATCAGCCGTTTTACTGCTGTGTTACAGGCACCGTTTGGAAACAATTAAGGTATGTAAATAAACATTCACAAAATACTTCTGTATAAATAACTAATTTCACAACAGTATATTTGTGCAGGTAATATATGGAATTTATATTTTTTCCCTTAAAATTTAATGGGTGCGGCTTATATACCGGTGCGCTCTATAGTCCGTAAAATACGGTACATTCTAGGGTCATGGACAATTATGCAAATTTGACAATGATGTCATTCCGGCAACGCCTCCATTCTTCCAGTTGCTGTTTGACTAACGGGGCTTTGAGAAAGAGGCGTTTGTCTTATATCTTGGTAAATAAACTACTTTAAAGCCACTGTGACAAACACAAATAGACAGCAATAGCAATGTAGATAGCTACACGCTAGATCAGGCCTGGGCAATTTTTTTGACTCGGGGGCCACATTTAGAGAAAAAGATGTGTCTGGGGGCCGGTATATCTATTTTTAGGAACACTAATACAAAACCTCACAATAATGTCTGATTGAATGCTAAAAACGTTATGACAGACCGCCTTAAAAAACGTAATGGAATTTTACATTTTTCTATGAACAATAAAACACTGAATATTGACAAAATATGAATGTCACACCCCATTTCGATCGACATATTTTACAATCAAGTGAAACGCAACAAAAATGCAACAAACAGTGAAATATGAACGCTAAGGGTACAAAATAAACCCACCTACAATCGGATATATCTGATATATCACTAAGCTTTAGAACTTTGTTGTGAAAATCTCCTTCCGCGTCTGTGGAAACGCTTCCCGCCCACACTGCTTGGTGCCTCGTCTGAGCTGCTGTGACGTGGATTACCATAGTAACTAATTAGATGACCATAGTAACTAATTAGATTGCCATAGTAACTAATTAGAGTACCATAGTAACTAGTATATCATCCATAAGCGCAGATTCCAACCATTGAAATACTTTGTTTAGTTCAAGACTTGCGGTCATTAGAAAACATCACTGCACATCATAATGGCAGCTTGTTTCCATCTGAAAGATCTAAAAAAATGATTTGGGAATGTCCGGCGGGCCAGATTGAAAAGCTTAACGGGCCTTAATTTGCCCAGGTCTGCGCTAGATGCTAACATAAACAATAACGTCATACACAACTTTAGAATGGGACAATCTTAGTGTGTTAGCACTACATTAAGCTGGACTGGGTGGTTCACCAATATTATGTGCGAAGTTGGTGATGCGAAGTTGCCATGGCAACAGTGATGCAATTTTCCTGATTGCAATGTGTCTGAACAAAATTGCATCATTAAGTTAAAATGTTCTTTGAAATAGTTTTCCTTGAACGACAAAGCCAAAATCCAATCAGGGATACTGTTGCACCACGCGAGCACGTTGACAGTGTCGTATCGCCGTGTAATGGACTTTGACGTTTCTAAACCCCCACCCTCGCCCACTGCTCTCTTTTCATGGCATCGTTTCTATTAGAGGAAGAGAGAAAGACGGGCAGTGTGTGAAAGAGAGAATACCTGCAGGCTGTGCACCCTCCTTGTCTCTGCTGGACCTACAAGAGCCAGATTTATTATCCTGCTGTCAAGATGCCGTGAGCTTCCCCCGCCCTCCTTGTGTGTCTTCTCTTCCTGCCTATAAAAAGAGCGCTTCCTGCTGTTCTCTGCCAATCCCCTGCATTCCCTGCCCTTGCTTTTTGTTCATGACGGATTGTCAGAGATATGACAAACACTCAGGTAAATCTTCAGCCGCCTTAGAGGCAGAAATGTCATAGCTGCTCCAGCAAAGATGGCAGCTGCTTGGCATTTAGTGCGAGGCATTCAGGAGGGGAAGAATCGTGGAAGGGTAGCTGAACCCCCAGGTTTTATAGTTTTTGCTAGTGTTTTTATTATGTACTTTAAGGATTAGATTTATATACATTGAACTGAGGGGTGCATTAACAAAAGATCTAATGGCCACTGGTGCTAGACTTCTTCCTTCAGTCTTATTTTTCTTAATGATAGACCGATTATTGACCAGGCCGATATTTGGCATCTTGACGTATACCAATGTCGGCCTTTTTTTACATTTTTTTTATCAGTACTGATTTTTTATTTAAATTTTTGATTTTTTAAAATTATTTTTACAACTACAACATAACTACATCAGCAGATACAACATACACACATACATAGCCAGTATTTAGTAGAGATGTCCGATAATGGCTTTTTTTGCCGATATCCGATATTCCAACTCTTAATTACCGATTCCGATATAAACCGATACCGATATATACAGTCGTAGAATTACCACATTATTATGCCTAATTTTGTTGTGATGCCCCACTGGATGCATTAAACAATGTAACAAGGTTTTCCAAAATAAATCAACTCAAGTTATGGAAAAAAAATGCCAACATGGCACTGCCATATTTATTATTGAAGTCACAAAGTGCATTATTTTTTTTTAACATGCCTCAAAACAGCAGCTTGGAATTTGGGATATGAGCATGAGGAGGTTGAGGTGGGTGGGGGTTGAGGGGGGGGGTAGCGGGGGGTGTATATTGTAGCGTCCCGGAAGAGTTAGTGCTGCAAGGGGTTCTGGGTATTTGTTCTGTTGTGTTTATGTTGTGTTACGGTGCGGATGTTCTCCCGAAATGTGTTTGTCATCCTTGTTTGGTGTGGGTTCACAGTGTGGCGCATATTTGTAACAGTGTTAAAGTTGTTTATACGGTCACCCTCGGTGTGACCTGTATGACTGTTGACCAAGTATGCCTTGCATTCACTTGTGTGTGTGAAAAGCTGTAGATATTATGTGATTGGGCCGGCTTACAAAGGCAGTGCCTTTAAGGTTAATTGGCGCTCTGCACTTCTCCTTACGTTCGTGTACCACTCCGTACAGCGGCGTTTTAAAAAGTCATAAATTATACTTTTTGAAACCGATACCGATAATTTCCGATATTACATTTTAAAGCATTTATCGGCCGATAATATCGGCAATCCAATATTATCGGACATCTCTAGTATTTAGTATTTTAAAAAGAATAATGATTAGTGAAGTATGTAAATAGTAATAACCACTGCCCATCCCAATATTTTTTTAAATCATTTAATAATATGGGTTCTCTCATTGTCAATCATTCATATGTTTTGATATCTGACAGGGCATTTATTTGAGTTCTTGTGAGAATTCTTCCCCGCTCCGCTCAGTTGCCACGCCCACTTTACTCTCGCTTTGCTGTGCTGGTTGCCTTCAGTATGTTTCCTCTGCTTAACTGCCAAAATTTTCAATTTTTGCCGGGTAATCCAGTTTTTGTCCTTCGCTCCTGATGTCCTTATAGCCATGGTTTTTTGGTTTCGCTACTGCAGAGATGGAGTCCAGTGTTTCCCATAAACTGCCAAGATACCTGTGGCGGTGGGGCCACAGGTATCTTGACCATGACATCATCGAGTAATTTGCATAATTTACTACAATGATATGATTTTCTCTAAAAAGGCTCAAAAAATGTATACTTACTAATTAATAATAACAGTTTTGTTTTAAACGTCCATCCATCCATCCATCCATCCATCCATTTTACATTATGAATACAACACTTTATGTACATATTTATATACAGATTTGAACAATAAGTTATTTACTGAAATATATTTATTAATAGTGGTTCTTACAAAACATATATCTTATAAAATATAAAAGCTAAAATGTCTCTTAAAGCCCTGCCCCTTTAATTAGTGCATACTAAATAATTTAACTTTAGCCTACTACTACAACCATATTATTTACCAGCAACATAAAGTGAAACAGAGGCAGAGGTGTCCTGCCACAGTCGGTGACAAATAAACAGAAAACAGTAGTGGTCAAATACAAATAAGGCTACAAGAGGAGTATCTTACACTTCTCTTTTGTAAAGTAAATCTGAATAGCCTATATGGGCATCTACATCAACTACCGGTATATGATTTGCCTGAGAAGCTGGACAGGACAAAAAAAAAAAAAAAAAAAATCTATTTGTGGCGGACGTAATTCTTTCGTGGCGGGCCGCCACAAATAAATGAATGTGTGGGAAACACTGGAGTCTCTCGGCATGCCTCCGTCGGCAACACTCGGACAGCGAGCTCATTAAATTCATAATTTCATATTCCGTGATTAAACCAAATAACGTGACAGAGATTGATGGACATGAATACAACAGAAAATATATCAAAACTTTGTTTAAACAAATAGGAGACTTATTATGTAAGTAGAGAAGAGTAGGCAGCAGCTCACACATTCTCATACTTTCTGTATAATCCAGGAAGAAATTATGTTAGCCAGTTTGATAAATGTCTCAACTATAATCTACGTGAAGGAGCCTAGATTTTTTTATTTAAATGTTCGCAATATTTCAGAGTTCCTCACGAGGAACCCTTACAATGTATTAAATCCAGAAATTTGAGTACATTGCGAGTTATTGTGATTTAGAGAAATCCCATATATTTACCAATTTTCCCAGGAGATTTCCCATATTTTCAAATGCACATGTTGATGATCCTCTTAGACACACGTAAATAAGGTGTTTTTGAAATCCCCTTATGTTTTCTGGTGCTAAATTAACCACAACATTAGCGCCACATAAACATTATGTCGCTAATGGGCCGACATTCGCTCAAAGAATTTTGAAATATAAAGAGCTCTGTCCAGCTGTTTACTGACATACTATTCATGTTTAGCTCACTTTTACTGCTAATTAATATCGGTTATCGGCCTCCTTGAGTACTAATAAGTCCTGAAAAAAACGTATCGGTCGATCTCTATAATGAACGTTTAACATCAGTTTTACCACTTATTGAATGCATGTTCACAAAAATGGCCGTGAGCTGAGAGGGAGTAGGTGAGAGATCAGTCATGTGGATGTCACCTTTTGTACTTCGCAACAAGTCCTACCTTGAATTTGATAGTGTTTCTCGCCTTCCTTATTAAGGAGCTGCCACTTGCGAATTTCTTTGGCCCCATAGCAAGTTATTTTGCAGGCTTACTCGATAAAAAAGGAGAGACTTGAGGTGTAACTGTTAGTTAGCAACCAGTGATGACATCATCGGGTGCGAAGCTGAAAGCAGTGAAACAGGCATATTTTGTCATAAGGACACAGTTTGACTCACACAGAGTATTAATAAAACAAGACTAAGTGAGCGACATGTAGTATTACTTGCATTCAGACACTTGACTTTTTCCCGGAAGTGAAAACCAGTGGTGGTCAACTGAGCCAAGATGGCTGTTGTACAGGACCCAGCGTGCAAACTATTGGAGTACAAAAGAGGCTTAAGTCTTCCTGCAAAAAGCAGATACGAGTCAAAAAATCTAACTATGCAATGGAATACATGCCCATACTTTTGTCAAAAAAAGATTGGTGGAAAACAACACAAGCATAGGGCATTTATTCTTCGAGAGAGGCCAAATAGCACGTAGTACCCATTGAAGACAGAGCTAGCTTGACCACCACGCATATTCATTGGGCGGGACGTGATGTCAGTAACATCCCAGCAATTGTTTGTTTGACACTCAATTATTTCCGCGGAATGATGAACGAGCAAACAGGCTTATTTGTTCGGCGCAATGTTTAGTTGTATAATAACCGAGGCGGCATACAAAAATCGGAGATAACTTCTGACAAAATTTAATGTCAAAGTGAAACGTATGAAAACCGAGGTACTTCCATGCCTTCATGTTTTTTTACCCTAACCATAAATAGTCATACATTAAAACACATTGAGTAATATGAATAACTGCAAACGTGTGATGTTCTTCAATGTACATGTGTTGAGCATATTTCGAGGAAAAACTAAATGAGATTTGCAAGCCAAATGATTTGCAAGCGTGACGTTTCAGTATTTAGACCAATGTTTTTTGGTTTTAGAGGTGTAGGCGTCCTCTCGCTCTCTTTCTTTTTCACACTTTCCTAAAATACCACCGGGACCCACGCTGCATGCAAAGACAAACAGCGTTGCGTATTGTGTTCGGCCCCTTCACCGGACGCCCAAGTTTCCATTCCAGGTGGTCTCTGTGTGTGCGGACACTGTGACCTTTGCCCTTCCTGGCGGTGGCATAAATTGTGATTGACCAATAGCAGTTTGTTAGTTGTGTTGAGCATGGTTTACCAGATGTCTCACTGTGGACAGGGATTACTTTGTTTTCCTTAGGTAGTGTGTGGTACTTCCTGTTTCCTCCCTGACCCTTACAAGCACTGATTGTCATGAGTGATAGTTGAATGTGTCCAACTACCTACAGCTCTCCTTCCTTTGTTTAGGTCTGAACTTAGTCTATTTCTGCTGAATGTTGTTTCCTGTTGGGAAGTGTTTTGTTCCTCCCACTTGGTATTATAGCCAACTGTGGGCCTTGAATTTATTGTAAGGAAACATAAAGTATGTACGTAAACGCCAGAATGTCACAGTAGTACATGCATATCTGAATTTATGTTTCCCTCAATGAACCGCAGCTCCCGGATGCCGGCAGTACTTGTGCACCCCCAAACCATGACACGGGGCAATTTTCTTGCTATTCACTTGTGTTGCCAGCTATTGAGACAACAATGGCTGTGTGTTGTATCATTTCCAGGGGATAGTACATATATAATGTTGTACATGCTGTACACAGAAGTATATCCAGGTTCCATTTATAGAATTGTCCTTTTAGAAGATACTGTATACTAAAGCTGTCTACCAGGCCTGGGCAATAAATAAAATCCCTGTGAGAGACAATAACGATTACTTTGGGAAAATTATGATCTAGAACCTTATATTTTTGATCCTGGATATAAGGAGGATGAGCTACAAGTTTTAGAACCTCTGCTAAACAGATCCAGCGTTCATTAAACACTAAACATAATGTAGCAGTACTGCTAAGTGCTAAACAAGAAATACAAACTACAACCATAATAAAATGATAGCTTACTGTACAATGTCTGCTCTTACTTCGATGACGACTGATTGGATGTCCATATCTTCCCATTTATATGAAGAATTAATCATGATGCACACAAAAGGTTAACAGGCAAATGTCTCCCTGCAGAGTTGTGTGTTTGTCTCCATCTCCGGGTATATGTACATTGAATGTCAAGGATGAACAACTTCTATATTTATGCCTAAATCCTCCTAATATCCAGATGAGAGGCATGATTTATAGTCTAGAATAACTTTGACGAGCCGAGACGCAGCCAGCTAACAGTAAACTACTGAGTTGTGTGTTATCAATCCTCCGCTAAAAATAGTTTGTCTGCTTTAGCACTTATAATAACAATATCGCTAATATTTGGTTAATATTCAGGTCACGATATTTACATAGAGTATTGCGGGCGAGTTTTTTATGGTGATTTAGAGGTTTTTGTGGGCAAAATAGAGAGCCTCCATTGACTACATTGTTAGCTGACTTTTTATGTTTTTATTTATTTATGCCTTAGAATGCATAAAAAAAAGAAAAACGTGTCTTCATGTCTTACATAAAGATTGTGAATGATAGTCAGCACATCTCTCTCTAATGTTTGCGTATTTCCAGTATGACTGATCTTATACTATGGTTAGAGTGCAGAAGTGTTACTGCACTGACATCAATCTACGGAAATTACTGAAGATGTTCGGAGCGGAATATTCAAAATGGCTGACTGAGAATGTGGCATTTTGTGACGTTTAGACGGTATTTTCACATACTTTGCGGAGTGTACATACAATTGGATATCGTTTAATGGATATAATGAAACACAATTAAGCACATCAAGTCAACTTGTTTTTCCACTCTACCACTCTAATCAATTATTCTGAAACACCCTAACTATATATACTGAGGTTAATAAAATGTGATGGTTGTAAATGGGTGCCAGAAGAGGTTATATCCTCCTTTTATTACTTTTATACTAACATTTATTCCGAAACAAAATCACTCCAAAGTGTTTTAGCATGGGAACTCAACATTTATGCCTATTTTGCTCTACTTGTTGATGCCTTAAGCTCTGCTGCAATAAATCTATAGACATATTTGTGCCTGTGAGGGATGGCAGTGTCGCCAGAGCTGATATGAAAGTGAAACCATTCAGTATTGAAGGTCATCTCGAGGGGAGCATGCCAGGCCGGGCGCTCTATTCTGACTGGCCAATCAATACGGTGTCCTACTTCACGCTGGGAAGAAAAACAAGTACTACATGTACACCATTCTGCGGTGGAACAAGTGTTAAGACTGCTGAGACTTGGCCCGATAGCCATCATGTTTAATGTGATCATAGCTCTCCAGACAAGCAGATACTATCCTCCCGTCTTGCACAACATTGCATGCTGCAACTCTTATTTATTGCTTTCCTCGCAAAAGCTTGTTTTTGCCTAACGAAGGCTGCGTCCCGTGCCTTTTCTGGCTGATCAAATCCAATGAAGATGGTGATTAGGCTATGAATTTTTTTGGAGAACGACAATGTAAAACGTAAGGGATCAGACTGGGATTTAGGTCACTAGGAGGGCCAGAAACCAATTGAAATATCACAAGGAAACTTAATTAGATTAATACTTTGTACGTTATGGTTCTTCTACAGAGAACAAACACAAGGAGAGGCCCCCATGCATTTGTTCCATGAACCTTATTGACCTCACATTTGATGAAAAGGACCATTGTTCCCATTGGAAAGTCTCCCACAGTACTTTCCTTCTGGGGTCTTAACAAACTTTGATTTGCTCAACATCCATTGTGTACAGTCCAAAACCATACACACATGCATAATGTACAGTACATGTATGTGTGACCGATTTCAGATTCCAGGCCCTCTTATGTTGCAAAGCCCTACCTCGAGCTACCTCCAGTGCCCCCTACTGTATTTGCCAAAAGCCTAATGCTCTCAGCCCAGCCCCTCTTGCTGACCACTCCCATTGTGCGCAAACAGAATAGCCTTCTGTGTTGCAACTGGCCTATCAAGCAGCCCTGCAAACTAAATTATGACAACGCTTAAGGAGTTTTGAGGTCCCGGAGGCCGAAAAAAAGTGGTCAACCTGCAGCCGTGGCTCAATTTCAAGACAGGCCCAAAGCGGCCTCCCTACCTGGCCGCCCCTGCTCAAGCGTCCTTACAACGGGCAGAATCCACAGGCGGATGGGGGTGTGCAAGGTGGACGACTTCAGCTTTGACAGCTTCGATCTGCTCTACAGCGGAGCTGTTGATAGGCTGAGGAGTCACAAATGTAGCGTCAGCCTCAGTAAGTAGAATTTTTATTGTAAATAGTCTCGTAACTGCCAGTGTTCAGAAAATTACTTTTACAAAATAATTAATTATAACTACTTGTTAGTTTACCAATTTATTGTTCAATAAATTTATTACGAGGGACAGTAATTATTGAATTACTTTAAAAATATATCTGACATAGGCAGTGGAGAGATGTTTCATGAGAACAGAGTGTGTGTGCGTTTAAAGGGAACTCCCTGTTGCCAAGTGACGTGTGATGTCAGTGACAGCACGCAGAGCAGGTTAGCTTCGCAGTGACAGCAGCTATGGTCATTTTTTTTCCCACTGGTTTGTGTTACCTTTGGTTAACAAAGAGATTGAATGTGTTTCATTGGCTGTCATATCTTCATGTCCACAAACAGGGTATTGTAGCATGGCAAGCTTGTCACTACAATCATTTACTTGTTTTACATTATTCCCTCCTAGTAGTAGTGTGTTTGTGTGCTCGTATTACATGTCGTTTGCTGTGTGATGTTGCATTTTGATATCAAGTTAATTTTAGTGCGGTGCAGGTTGTTGCTTGCATTGGTAAAAATATATCTGATACTGTCACGTTAACATAAAACCACAACAAAATTAGCGTGCCACGTTACATCAAACGTCTCGCTAACGGCATTGTAACGTACATAAAAGTATTTATTAGATTACTCGTTACTATTAAATGTAACTTATTTTTAATGGTATTACGGACACTTGTAAGCAGACTTCAGACTAGTTGTACTAGACAGGGGCTATTACACTATCGTCCAGTGCCAACACATTTTCAGATAGTCCGAGAGCCTTGATGTAACGAGCACTGTTTACTAGTAAGCAGATGGAAAAATACATATTTTGTACATATTTCCATCAACCAAAATGCAGAGGAGTGATTGTCCTGCCCACAAACATATAAGAGCTTATAGCTATTCAACTGGCAGCATGTGAGCCAAATTTAGGCCAATAACCTTAAAAACAACACATTTTTGCACTAGATTCTGAAAAAAACCAACAAAAAAAAACCAGTTGTTGTATAAATTAGCGGTCCCCAAAGTTCAAACCCTTGACACAACAGGGGGTTAGGGTAGTAAACGGGATATTGTAAAAATCTAAAACTGTTGTAATTTACTAATATTTTAAACAAAGAAGATTATTACGTCAAAGTAAAACCACAAATTGAATAGTGACTTATCGGTTTTGAGTTTGTTGTCCAGAAAAAAGATGAAAATCGATTGCATTTAGAACTTTTGGAGCAAAATAAAGTTGTGAAAGCCAGTTAAAACTGTAGTTACTTGCAAAACTAATACAAATCAGTCTTCTTATATATATATTTTTTATTACTTTTGAACGTTTTCAATGGTTCCGTCCCCCGGATATTTGGATAATATTTGACTAGCATGAATCTTGTCCTTTTGTTTTGATTTATGACAATATTTGCCATTTAGTGACAAACTAAGAATAGTAGATAAAAGAGAACCAGAGTGTAAACAGAATAAACTTGTGGGCTGCACTGTGACATAGTGACCCAGGGTCAAGCTGTTTTATTTATAGATGGCTGCGATATAATTTTAGAAGCAGAATAGCGGTGTGGTCCGTATGATTAATTAACTGTTCGAGCCTCCATGGAAAAAAAAAAGGTCATACACTTTCAACATTATGGGTTTTAATGGACATATTTTGTTGAAGGCCGTTTTTAGTGCAGGTTAGACCCACTGAGTGCATCATCACCCCTGTTTGCTAATTTCTTAATAGGTTTACTAATGACTGTAGCCCTCCTGGCACTGGTACGCTAGCCAGTGCTAAGCTGCTTTGGCCATAGAAAGCTTTGGCCGACCTTTAACCCCCAGATCTACTGTATACAGACATATTCAGTACTGTATCGACATAAGACGAAGATTAGCAAGGTATACACAACAGCAGCAGGCCCTTTATTGCTTGGATTCAAAATGACGTCATGTCCGGTTCATTGAATACACGTGGTGGTCAAACCAGCGTCTGTTCCTAATGGTTACTGGTGCCATTTAGCCTTTCTCAAAGAAAAATGCCCTATGCTTGCGTGTTTTCGGCTGTACAAACTGTTTAAATCGTAAAAAAAAGGATTAACGTTTCTTCAGAATTACACGCAATGTTATCAAGAATGGCGGAAGAGTGCAAGATTTTATGAAAGACGACAAAAGTACCACGCACTCCAGTGCCAAGGCAGCAGAGCCTAAGAATGGACAAGTTTGCAGCGATCACTCCGTTAAAAGTTTGTTTGATATAGTTCTTAAGTTTATTATTAGTCATTTTTTTAAGTATTATCTTGATAAATCAGTGTTTCCCACACATTAATTTATTTGTGGCGGCCCGCCACAAAATAATTATATCCGCCACAAATAAAAAAAAAATAAAAAACATTTTTTTTTTTTTTTTTTGGTCCTGTCCAGCTTTCAGGCAAATCATATAGTTGATGTAGATGCCCATACAGGCTGTTTAGATTTACTTTACAAAAGAGAAGTGTAGGATACTTCTCTTGTTGCCTTATTTGTATTTGACCACTACTGTTTTCTGTTTATTTGTTACTGACTGTGGCAGGACACCTCTGCCTCTGTTTCACTTTATGTTGCTGGCAAATAATATGGTTGTAGTAGTACGCTAAAGTTAAATTATTTAGTATGCACTATATAAAGGGGCGGAGCTTTAAGAGACATTTTAGCTTTTATATTTTATAAGATATGTTTTTTGTAAGAACCACAATTAATAAATATATTTCAGTGAATAACTTATTGTTCAAATCTGTATATAAATATGTACATAAAGTGTTGTAATTATATTGTAAAATGGATGGATGGATGGATGGACGTTTAAAACAAAACTGTTATTATTAATTAGTAAGTATACATTTTTTGAGCCTTTTTAGAGAAAATCATATCATTGTAGTAAATTAGGCAAATAACTCGATGATGTCATGGTGACCACGCCCATAGCCGCACCCATAGCCACGCCCCCACCGCCACAGGTATCTTGGCAGTTTATGGGAAACACTGATAAACTTTTTATTTCTTAAGACATTTTTACTACGAGTGTTTTGTAAAGCACCTCAGTGAGTCTAAATAAAAGGAAGCAAATGTGAGCAAAACCTAAAAGAGTTCAATTTGATCAAAGGCAACGATCATAAATGAAGCTTTCAGCACGTACACAATGTTGACATCTATAGTTATATATTTATAAATATGGGGAAAAACACTAGTAGTTGTAAACGGCACATGCAACAGCAAGGGCAGAAAACAAACATGGCTGTAGACACAAAGTTAAATCATGAAATGCAACCTTACCCGAGAAAAAACCGATGCATACTTATCCGTTACAGTCTTGATGCCAATGTCCATGACCCAGCCACACACAAAGAAGTTGTAAACCTCCATGCTTTTCCAAGTTTTCATCTGTACTGTCATGGAGAATGATGTCTGGAGGACACCATAGATGGATTGGGATGTTTGGGAACTGCACTGACTAATAATCCATATCACTCAACTTTTCTTTTCTTTTTTTTTTTTTGATAAATAGATAGATAGATAGTACTTTATTGATTCCTTCAGGAGAGTTCCCTCAGGAAAATTAAAATTCCAGCAGCAGTGTACAGAATTGAGATCGAATTTAAAAAAGTAAATAATGGGGGTATAAATGGAAACAAAATAGAAAAATATTACAATAGAATAAAAACAAAAAGCATCAATGAGAATACAAATATAACAGTAAAATAAGAATATAACAATAGAAACTAGGCATTAGTGACCATGTTATGAAAACGTATAGGGATATATTCCTATGCATATTTCGATTTTTTTGCTCATATCTGCTTTTTGCAGGAATATATAGGCCCTTTGTGTACTCATTGGGCACCCTGCTTGCTGCACAACAGCCATCTTAGCTTGGTTTACCACCACTGGTTTTCACTTCCGGGAAGAAATCACTTGTCTGAATACAAGCAATACTAAGTTGATGAACAAAAAAGGGAACTATTGGCAATAAGGCCCCCTCACACCATGGTCGCAAACTGTTCAAACTCCTCCCCTCCGGCAGGCGTTACCAATCACTGTACACCAAAACAATCTGTCATAGGAACAGTTTCTGCCCCCAGGCTATCACTCTGATGATTGCCAAACAGTCACAGAGTGTCAGACCTGTCACTGTGAAATAACGCTGGAACGTGTCGGTCACCTGGAATGTACTCATGAACTCGTGTTCACGTCATCATCCTTTTGCTGTATTCACCACTGCACTATTATCTTATTAACCTTGTACATGTTGGTTATTCAAGTACTTGTGTATATTTTTCGTTAACTGTTAATATGTATTCTTTACATTAAACAAAGAGAGCACGGTCTACCAATTAAAATTACCTGTGTTTCACATACCTGGTCAATAAGGCTGATTCTGATAAATTGCCTATTTAAAATTTTTTGGCGATATCAAAGAGGGACTTCTCCCTTTTTGTTCTCAATTTATCTCCCTCCGTCCTTTAAAATATTAATGTGTCCTTTTAGTCGGGGGACAAAAGGACTGAGAGGAATTGCAGCTGATGTTGCAGCCCTGTTACAGAAAGTCCTGACACCTGAGACACACTCGGTGCTGATGGACAAGGTGGACGAGCGGGTCAGAGATGAAGGTGAAAGACGCAAACGAGGGCGCTAAGCAAATGAAGCGATGTTTCTTTCTGGGGTTGCTGTGTGATCATGTTCAAAGCAGCAAGGCCACTTTATTTACTGTATACCCAGTCCTCATTCTCCCGTGTTGTCTTTTCCAGAGGAGGAGCTGAGGAAACTGCGGGAGGAGACCAATGTGGACTCCCTGCGGCAGGAGCTGGAGAGGGAGCGGAGCAAGCGCCTCGACCTGGAGCACAAGATGGGGGACGTGCTTAAGACCAGGTAAAGACTGTTGAGGAGTTCAGTCTAGGACAGGGGTGGGCAATTAATTTTTACCGGGGGCCGCATGAGCAACCCGAGCACTGCTGGAGGGCCACACTGACAATATTTCAATTAAATTTTGCTCAAATTATTTTTGATATACCGTAAGATAGATAATAATAATAATAATATTTTCATTTAACCTAACTTATCTTTATACAAAAGCAGATGGCTTTTGATGGTTTTATTTTTAACACTTTCTTACACAACACTTCCTGATGTATATTACAATACAAAAATTTCAATTTCTGTCACTTTATCCTGCATCCTCTTTGTTGTAAAACCTTTATTTAACCAGATAAGAAAACGTTGTGAACGTAGCACGTACGCCTGTAAGGTGATTGGCGAAGAAGGAGGAAGCGTTGCTGTTGCGGAAATGAGGAGTGAGGATTGGTTTTCCTTTTGGAAAGAACGAGATAAGTTGAGCTGTGTTAGTATAGCATGCTCAATAAAAGTTTAAAAAGTGCATCAGACTTGGTGTGCACTTCTTCTGGACGCTACAATTGATGTCAGAAGTGGGATGAAATGCCTCCCAGTTCGCCTTGCCATCAAACCTGGGAGTCTTCATTGAGGGCGGAATTCCCCCCGTGGCAAGCAGCGTGGCTGCACCTGTAAACGCTCTCTCTCTCTCTCTCTCTCTCTCTCTCTCTCTCTCTCTCTCTCTCTCTCTCTCTCTCTCTCTCTCTCTCTCTCTCTCTCTCTTTGCGGCGAGCTCCTCACGTGGCACGTACCTCCCGATGACGTAGCACACAAACAGCGCAGTATGCGCAAAGTTTTACTTCTGACATCAATTGTAGCGTCCAGAAGAAGTGCACATCAAGTCTGACGCTCTTTTTAAACTTTTATTGAGCAAGCTATACTAACACAGCTCAACATATCTCGTTCCTTCCACACGCACGTCTCCTCACTCCTCATTTACGCAACTCAAGAAGACAACATCTACTTCAGCAGGTCGTTACACTATATTCTTTAAAGACAGCAACGTGTGTACCACAAATAAGCACACAGCTTTACCTTTACTTGTCTTGTTGAAAACACGCCATTCGTCATCAACTTTTCTCTTTTTAGCGTCTCGGGGATAACCGGGCGTCACTTGTCGCTGTGCGCCTTCCCTCACAGGACATACGCACATATAACACTTTTCAAAATAAAAGCAGCACAGTTGTATTGCACGCACGACAAAGATGTTTTTTAAAATTTATTTTGTAATTTGAGATTGCCGCTGCGCGCACGAGCATACGTCCACACGGAAGTAATACAAATAACGCTTTTCAAAACAAAAGCAGCACCGTTGTATTGCACACTCGAAATAGATGCTTTTTAAAATTTATTTTGTAATTTATAATTGGCCTCACGCGGGCCGGACAGGGACGTACAAAGGGCCGGATGCGGCCCGTGGGCCGCACAATGCCCAGGTCTGGTCTAGGACCTCTATATTAAGTGTTATTATTGTGTGTATTATAAAACTCTCTATCACTGAGTGTACCTAACTACTGATTGTTCCTTTTTCTGCGTCTTTGTGTACGATTGGTTTAATTTTGGGAAAGGGTTGCAATAAGAACACAAAGATGCATAGCATTGAACAGAATTTATCACAGTTCTCGCAGTAATTAAGCTGCTAGTGTTTCATTGGTGTAGCCAATTGGGCTGAGAGATATCCACACATTGTTGACCAATAAAGCTCAGCATTATTGCACATGTTGATACAAGTGTTTATCAGGCACTTAAAAACCACTTTTGTGTTTTGTTGCTTTGTAATGGCTTTTTACTGGCCCCCCTAAGGGTGTACATACACACGGACTAGGCCAATCGTAACGTGCTTGGGGCTACTTCACACCTCACATCCAGCTAGTGCGAGTGTTCTGATCCGTGCTCAAGTTTGGCACACTTCCCCCCCTGGCACAATTGGAAGATGTTGGCCGAGTCATGAAATGACTGTAATGTGATTGCCTTTCTCAAGTTCTTAATAACTGACACATTTTATAATGGAAAATAATACAAAGACTCAAAGTATCGTATTTTTCGGACCATAGGGCGCACCGGATTATAAAGTGCACTGTCGATGAACAGTCTTATTTTTAAACACAAGGTGCATATAGAGGTCATATCATGATTTTTTACCTACATTTAAAACCCTTCATTGGGATCTACATAGCCTTGAATTGTGGTTCTTGGGTCAGCATTTTGCATAGATTATGTTTTATAGGCGGCAGCACTGTGGAACAGGGGTTAGTGCATCTGAATCAGAGAATCAGAATCAGAATAGTTTTATTGCCATTGTTTGAGAACGGGTTCACAAACTAGGAATTTTTCTTGGTGCAATCGTGCAACATAAAACACATATTTGGTAATAAAAAGAGCTGTAACTGAGCTATCAGATCTTGTTATAGACTTAGAAGGAATTCAAGGAGCTACTGTTAGGAGTTATTGTTCATGTGCCTGATGGCCGAGGGGAAAAAAACAGTTCAGTTCAGTTCTGCCTCACGATACGAAGGTCCTGAGTAGTCCTGAGTTCAATCCCAGGCTCGGGATCTTTCTGTGTGGAGTTTGCATGTTCTCCCCGTGACTGCGTGGGTTCCCTCCGGGTACTCTGGCTTCCTCCCACCTCCAAAGACATGCACCTGGGGATAGGTTGATTGGCAACACTAAATTGGCCCTAGTGTGTGAATGTGAGTGTGAATGTTGTCTGTCTATCTGTGTTGGCCCTGTGATGAGGTGGCGACTTGTCCAGGGTGTACCCCGCCTTCCGCCCGAATGCAGCTGAGATAGGCTCCAGCGACCCTGAAAGGGACAAGCGGTAGGAAATGGATGGATGGATGTTTTATAGGCCGTTTTCTGACCTTCTCTTCAGGATGCGCCGTTTGGTGGGCGGGTGGCCCAATTTCAACAGCGTCTTCTACCCGTCATCTTTTTTGTAATGTTTAGCGCTTCCATAGCGAGTCTGACAGATATAAGTTAGAACTATACGCTACTTTGTATTAGAATTGGCAACAGCAGAATATGACTGGCCCAAAGCAAGAGGATAGGGAAAAAGAAGGAGCTATGTCTCCTAATAAATGCCATTTTGGGGTCCTTATACACACACCGTAATAATATTTGTATGTTGAAGCACAGCTGACTATGGTAGCCAAAAATCCTCCGACAATCCATCAAGCCGTGCGGCTTTGTAGTTGACCAACGTCGTACTAAAACATTCTGACAGATTTTTGAGCGTCATGTGTAATGTTCTATATTCTCACTGATACATCAAAGTTTTGGTTTTGCTAGAGTCATTTATTCAACAGGCTTCAACCTGCAGTCCACACGTATCTCTTATATGTGACTGCTATCTACTGGTCACACTTACCATTACACCATGTACCAAATTGGTTCGAGGTCAGCCCAACCACAAATAATTAATATACAAGACGCACTGGTTTATAAGGTGCAGTGTCGATTTTTGAGAAAAAGAAAAAATGTTCAGTGCGTCCTTTAGTCCGAAAAATAAGGTAATCCAAAAGTCGAATCCAAGGCACATTTGCATTTGTTTCATTTCTAATTCATGATAGCTGCCACCTTCCAAGAGAATGAAAATAATCTACAAAGTCAGGGGAATTGCGGTAGGGATGTAAGGATTATTGTGAGCAAAATTATTACTGTTATCATAATTATCAATCAATCAATCAATCAATGTTTATTTATATAGCCCTAAATCACAAGTGTCTCAAAGGGCTCACAATATTGTTGAAAGTACTTACACACACTCCAAAATCTTTTAACCCAAGTTATGATAAAAAAATAGATTAGCTTACTCACTTTATACTTTCCTTGGCAGAAGAAACATTAGATATTGTCCCGGCTTCTCAAGGACCATATAATTGTTATATTGTTATTTATTTTTTATTTGATTCATAACTGTTTTAAAGTGTATTTTAATGATTAAGACAAAACAGGTGTTTGTATTTGGGAAATACATGCATGTTTCTTGTATTCATGTTAGCATTTAAGCTAGCTAGCGATTAGCGCGATAGCCTGCATCTCAATCAATCATGGCTATACGATAATCAAAATTTTTTAAATGGTAATACTAACAGATAGGAATTTTACCGCGGTTCATCGTTAATGGTAATCGTTAGATCCCTAAATTGCAGTAACGCAGAGTGATGGGACAAGCTAATGCAGGGGTGTCAAACTCATTTTAGATGGGGGGCCACATGGAGGAAAATCTACTCCCAAGTGGGCCGGACTGGTAAAATCACGGCACGATGACTTAAAAATAAAGACAACTTCAGATTGTTTTTGTTTGTTTGAAAATAGAGCAAGCACATTCTGAAAATGTACAAATCATAATGTTGTTGTTTTTTTTTTTAGACTTCCATGTTGCGGTTAATAGTATTCTATCTTTATTCGTCGTTATTTATACTTTCTGAATAAATGATGTGATAATTATCATCAGTCAACTCATTGGTGTTAATTTTCAATCTATCAAGATAAAAAAGTAATATCAAAATCAAATTACAGGATGCTATTTATGTAGTTTGCTCATTTTCCTCGACTGGTGCACTAACTTCATGTGGTTTATTTTTTATTGTTTTACATATGTAGCATCATCTACAAAGGTACAAAGAATTGCTATTGCGACATCTAGTGGACACATTTAGAACTGCTGTTTCTTTCATTCAAAAATTTCGACTGATTTTTATACTTACCAAACTCATCCCGCGGGCCGGATAAAACCTGTTCACGGGCCTGATCCGGCCCTCGGGCCGTACGTTTGACACCCCTGAGCTAATGGGTCAAAGCACGGCCAGTTTCGGTGCAACACGCTACGCCCTAAACCTCAAAATACTTGTATTGGCATGATTATGAGGTGACCCTAATTTTTAAAGACTTGTTTTTGGAAGGCAAAATCAAAGATCACCATTTTCCTAAAATGATCAACTAAAGGTATGTTGTTAAAACCAATGACACCTGTGTCTTGGACTCTTTTATCCCATCATGTGCACATACATTGTCCTCACACACCACTGGTGTTTGTGTATTCGTGTGCAGTCCGATGATGCTTGTCGGGATCACCAATGAGAAATTCCACAGGTGCTCGCCAAGTGATTACCGGCACACAATCGTGAATTTAAGAGCGCCAAAAACACTTCCTGCATTAATCTCTTGTTGTTGGAAAGATGTGGACTGATAGTAAACACTGTTCATGGACCCAATGAGTAAGGCGTCAGGACTTGGTGGCTAAAATTAGAACACTCCGTTTACCCTGGGAAGTTTCCATGTGTAAAGAGAATGGCCTTAGTTAAATTTAGTCACTAACACTATCAGACGGCAGTGTCCTACTTACAGCGCTGGGAATTGACAGAACTCCACAGGCGCATTGAACACTATTGCTCCGTTCATATTACTGAAGGTAATCCAGAGTTTAATCTTCGTGGATGAAGAAATAAAACTAAATCCTGAATGTGCCACTACATTAGAACTGAAGCCTAAAACCTAAAATGATAAAAAGTAGTAAATAATGCCTAATGAATATAATGTAAGAAAAAATGTCACGTCTGGGTTTTTTTTTCAATTTATTAGACAAAACAATTACGTTACAATTGTCCTTTAACAAGTAAAAAGTCAAGGGTGGTTATGGCATGTTCTTGCCGTCGATGCTGGTCAATTTTTTAGGGCAAGTAACAAGGGCGGTCGCGGCACTTGCCGCGGTTGCCGTGGTTAAATTCAAACCCTGTCTATATGCATGTGTGTATATCTATATACATACTGTATGTGTATGTTTGTATATACATTCATATATACGTATATTTACTTTACATGCATTTAAATGTATATACATATATGTGTAAGTTTACGTATATATATACTTATGTATACATATATGTTTATGTAGTATGTGTATATATATGCATGTATATATTTATATATATATATATATAGGTGTACATATTAATGTGATGGATATATAATTAATATAATGGAATATTAAAATGGACATTTGGATTACTACCATGTTTACTTCCGTGACAACCTCCTCAAAGTTTTTTTGACAATCTGAAATATCACGCAGCTAAAATGCGACAAGCATGGATAAGTGTAAAGATAGTGTTTTGCTTTTTCCATTTATGCTTTGTGGTAGATTTAAATGGGTTGAATTCAGAATGTTTTATGGTGCACGGACGTTTTTTATAATATCCACAAGTTGTGTTATATGTGACCATGTCTGTTCGATTTTTTTCTTTTCTTTTGCACCATGACTAGGAAAGGTTGTTTGCATTGGGTCTTATGTAAATGTTGTGTTTCTCATTACAAGTAGTCATAGACCTGAATTACTCACGTTGTCCGCAAGATGGCGACAAAATAGTAACATAGATTTTGATTTTTTTAAAAATGTAAATCTCCCTGCGGCCAAATTTCTTAGTAAACTCATAACATCTCGCGGGCCAAATTGAAGACACCCGCGTGCTGCACATGGCCTATGGGCCGTAGTGTGGACACCATTTCTTTATAGCCTCAATACAGTACAAATTTTACGGGAAAAGGTTGAAATATATATTTCTGTTTGGCATTTATTTTCTAATAAATGCACATCATCAACATTAAAATGACACTTGAAACATGTGGGCATTTATAAAAATAATAATAATATAAATATATCATGCTACTCTATGGCTGTGGCCTTGCAGAAACTATATTTACGTATTTAAATTCCAAAGCACACCAAGCGGTGCAGATTTTATACATTTTTATTAGTTACACGATTAGTTAAAGAATTAATTGAAGCAACAATATATGAATTGAGGCATTTTGTTCCAATTGCTTCCGCCCGAATGCAGCTGGGATAGGCTCCATCACCCCCGTGACCCTGAGAGGGACAAGCGGTAGAAAATGAAGCCCAATATGAAATTATGCTATAGAAGTACAATATACAATTTGTGAAAAAATTGTGTGTGAATACTGTAAGTGCGCAAGCCGAACAGATATTTAACGTTTAAAAAGACGTCACGTACCAAGTTATAGGTCTACACGTGAAAAATTGACTAAAATAGTTTGCATGCTAATGTTGGCATACTAACTGACAGTTATCATGTACCGAGTACCAAAAGTTATGTCTTTAAGGTGTACGGCTGCAAAATTGGCTAAAAAGCTTAGCATGTGTCGTGTACCAAGTTATATGATTCTTAAAGTGTACGCCAGAAAAATTTGCACGAAAAAAAAAGTGTCAAATTAGCTTAAAAGGTTAGCATGTGTCGTGTACCAAGTTATGACTCTTAAAGTGTACACCAGCAAAATTAGCTTAAAAAAAGTGTGAAATTAGCTAAAAATAAAGTTAGCATAGTAATGTAAACTAACAGTTAGCATGTGTCAAATACCAAGTTATGACTCTTAAAGTGTACACCTGCAAAATTAGCTTAAAAAAAGTGTGAAATTAGCTAAAAAAAAAAAAGTTAGCATAGTAATGTAAACTAGCAGTTAGCATGTGTCAAATACCAAGTTATGACTCTTAAAGTGTATGCCTGCATAATTAGCTGAAAAAGTGCAATAATTGCTAAAAAAATCCGGGGGGAAAGTTAGTATGCTTGTACGTCTCAGGATAGTTGACTATTTTAATGCATCCACCCTAAATATATAAAATATCTGTATTTTGGGGGGAGATCACAATGTCACAATGCAACTCCCACCAAAGGGAAGTGAAAGTGACATATTTATAGCATTTCTTTTTTTCCATTTCTCTCAGGCTGGAAGATTCCCCGCCGCAGCCTCCCCGAAAGCAACAGTCGCCCTCTAATAATGGAACAGGTAAGACCTGAGGGGAGGATGGTGGGTGACAAGAATAGCCCAAGAGGGACAAACAGGAAGTGACGGGAAGGCACTGTCATTAAGAGTACATTAGTGTACAATAGTCAGCTGGTATTTCTAAAAATAAAAAAAGGGGTGTTTCTCCCTGTCTTGTTGCTCAATGTCTATTTTTATCATTGCTTTCCAGTGTGTGTGTGTGTGTGTGCGTGTCAGAGAATAAGAAGCCTGTGAATTCGAAAATGGGTCACTTTGGGTCCGAAAACAGCTTAAAATCAGCTTTATACTGTCTTTTATGTCTCAGATGCCACTGTTGTTTTTTAGCAGATAAGCAGCAGAAGGAGGTGTGGAGCTCGCGGCTGCAGAAGTGGCTGTACGAGCGCTTCGGCGTTTACATCGAAGACTTCCGCTTCCAGCCGGAGGAGAGCACGGTGGAGGCCGAGGAACCACTAAGTGCTAAAAGGTGGGAAGGAGCTACTGTGGAGTATCTCCTATCAAGCATCGATCTTTTTGTTACCGCAGACCACTATCTCATTTATGGTCACTGACATCATTCTAAGAGTGCATTGTTTGTGTTTGTCTCCTCACATAGGCTGACCGAGAACATGAGGCGACTCAGTAAGTACTCACAGTAGGGTTTGTGTATGTAGACATTCAAGTAATCATTTCAACTAATATTTGTTTTAATCAGTAATGTCGTCTCTCGTAATCGGATTGATCTTAGGCTTTTTTCAATTCAACGAGGTTCTGTTGTGTAGGGATATTGGATTTCACTCCTAGCCATACTTGCCAACCCTCCCGGATTTTACGGGAGACTCCCGAATTTCAGTGCCTCTCCCGAAAATCTCCCGGGACAACCATTCTCCCGATTTCCAGCCGGACCTGAGTGAGGACAGCCTGTCGTCACGTCCACTTTTCCTTCATATAAACAGCGTGCCGGCCCAGTCACGTTATAACATCTACGGCTTTTGGAGCTCAGTGCGCAACTGCACACGCAACAAGAAGGAGAATATTATATATGTCTCCGTTATCCATAGGTTTATCTATAACCCATAAAGTAGGCAGGCACGGAGCTCTTTCTCAGTGTGTGTTTATTTCAGCCGGCACGTTAATACACTGACACACAACATCCGGATTCCCATCATGCATTGCTTCAAAACTACAGCAAGTAGTAATGTCCAAAAACATAACAGTATGGTTAGAAAAGATGGTTAGAAAGATAGTGACAGAGAATAGAACGAGGATGGACAATTCAACCCTAAACTCAAACCTTTTCTGCAAATTAAATTTCACAGATGCTGTCCATACCTATGCTCCTTCAAAGGCTGTGCTACTGGCTGCAAAGCATTGCACTTTCAAATACAACAATGAGTAGAGAGGAGTGTTATGTGTGTGTATATGTGTAAATAAGTAATTCTGACAGCCCTAAAAGAAAGCGAAATAAATCCCTGTGTAAAAGTATGAGCATGCTAAAAGCTGCTACCAAAAAGGTAGCCAGAATGTGGGTATGAAGCAAAATAGCCTTACTCTGGCAGATTTCAACTAGTCTGTACTTTAGCCATACTTTGGTCTTCATTCCAAATACAAAACCAAACTCTGCTCCGTTTACTCCCTGTTTTTAATCCAACCACAACTCATCCAGGCACCAACCAACTACAACTAATTGCGCACTCTGCTAGGAGCATACTTGCCAACCTTGAGACCTCCGAATTCGGGAGATGGGGGAGGGTTGGCAGGGCGGGCCGGGGGGCAGGTTAATTTTTATTAACCCCACCTCTATATTTATTGCTAGAATTCACTGAAATTCAAGTATTTCTTATATATATATATATATATATATATATATATATATATATATATATATATATATATATATATATATATATATATATATATATATATATATATATATATATATATATATATATATATATATATATATATATATATATATATATTAGGGGTGTGGGAAAAAATCGATTCGAATTCGAATCGCGATTCTCACGTTGTGCGATTCAGAATCGATTCTCATTTTAAAAAAATCTATTTTTTATTTTATTTTAATTATTAAATTTGTTTTATTTTATTTATTTTTTAAATTAATCAATCCAACAAAACAATACACAGCAATACCATAACAATGCAATCCAATTCCAAAACCAAACCCGACCCAGCAACACTCAGAACTGCAATAAACAGAGCAATTGAGAGGAGACACAAACACGACACAGAACAAACCAAAAGTAATGAAACAAAAATGAATATTATCAACAATAGTATCAATATTAGTTACAATTTCAACATAGCAGTGATTAAAAATCCCTCATTGACATTATCATTGGACATTTATAAAAATTTAACAAAAAAAAAAATAGTGTCACAGTGGCTTACACTTGCATCGCATCTCATAAGCTTGACAACACACTGTGTCCAATATTTTCACAAAGATAAAATAAGTCAAATTTTTGGATCCTTTAATTGTTAAAACAAATTTACATTATTGCAATCAGTTGATAAAACATTGTCCTTAAAAATTATGAACGCTTTTTACAAAAATCTACTACTCTGCTTGCATGTCAGCAGACTGGGGTAGATCCTGCTGAAATCCTATGTATTGAATGAATAGAGAATCATTTTGAATCGGGAAAAAAATCGTTTTTGAATCGAGAATCGTGTTGAATTGAAAAAAAAAAAAATCGATTTTGAATCGAATTGTGACCCCAAGAATCGATATTGAATCGAATCGTGGGACACCCAAAGATTCACAGCCCTAATATATATATATATATATATATATATATATATATATATATATATATATATATATATATATATATATATATATATATATATATATATATATATATATATATATATATATGTGTGTGTGTATATATGTGTATATATATATATGTGTATATGTATATATATATATATATATATATATATATATATATATATATATATATATATGTGTATATGTATATATATATATATATATTTATAAAATAAATACTTGAATTTCCTTGTGTTTAATGAATACTTAGTCCTATTACGCTACTGTATTTAAATGACGGTCATTATGGTGGTACTTGGAGAGACAAGTGTTTTCTGAGGTGGTAGTCGGTGAAAAAAGTTTAAGAACCACTGCACGGTCAGTGATCAGATCATTGCATACGTCAGTACAAAAATTAGTGAGGAGAGTCCGACTGGCGTGCTCGCTAGCAAGTTTCACTCCTAAACACAGCCTGAAAGTACTTTAGATAAAATTTAAGGCTGCAGCTAACGATTATTTTTCTATCGATTAATCTATAGATTATTTTTTTCGATTAATCGGTTAATCTATAGATTTTTTTCGATTAATCTATAGATTTTTTTTTTTTTTTACCGATTGTTTTTTTTATTTAAAATGAAGATGAAAAAATAAATGTAGGCCAGTTTTTTCAAAAGGCATGGCTTTTATTTACAAAAAAAAAGAAGTATGGCCACTCAGTCAACATTGACAACAACATGACTAAATATTCTGTAACAATGTAAACATTTAAAACTTTTAACATTTAACAAAATTAAAAGTAGCTTATTTGCTTTTTAATGTGCAAATATAAAAGTCAACATCCAGTGCAAATCTTAATATTTCAAAAGTAAAAGTATTGCTTATTTTGCTTTAAAATGTGCAAAAATAAAGATAAACATCCAATACAAAAAAGTGCAAAATGAAATATTCTGTAACAACAGTGTAAACATTTCAACAAAAGTGAAAGTATTGCTTATTTGCTAAAATGTGCAAAAATAAAGATAAACATCCAATACAAAAAAGTGCCAATCTAAATATTCTGGAGCACTGTAAACATTAAGTATTGCTTTTAAAATGTGCAAAATAAACATCCAGTCCAACACAGTACACAATAACCAATTCTACTCATTCCAGTGAGTGACTAACAGTTGTAATGAAGAAAGGTTAGCATGTCTACATGCTCTGGTTCTTTTCTTGTTTACAATATTCCCAGCAGCTGAAAATAGGCGCTCAGAAGGGGTCGATGTGGCTGGAACTGAGAAGTAATTAGCCTTCACCTCAAACCAGGACTGCGAGTGAGCTGAGCTGCAGTTTAAGTTTCTAGAAGGTTAACAGGCTCATAGTGATGTTACTAGTAGTTGACTGGGAGGTGTTTATTATCATTTGGGGAGAGTCCGCTGCCTGATGCTCACCTGCTAAACACCTATCTGCTCCACGCTGAAGCGCTGACTACATGCGCTCTGAATATGCACTGCTGATTGGCTGGTAACGCTGTGAATACGCACTGCTGATTGGCTGATAATGCTTTGTGTGTACCAATCAGATGGTTGTGTGGGTGGGACAATGCTGCGTGCTGAGACAGAAGCAGAAGGAGCAAAGCAGCTTGTTAACACTTTAGCTTAGAAAATCGTTCGGTACACCCCCGTACCGAACCGAAAGCCCCGTACCGAAACGGTTCAATACAAAACACGTACCGTTACACCCCTAGCAGATACAAATGACACATTCATGTTTTTGTGTAATGATGACAACGTATGCTCGCGCGGACGATTGACTAGTTGATGGTTTTCTTTTCAAATGTTCGTTGTGCTGCTATGATAGGCTATTTCCGCTCGACACAGTGTGCATACAACAACATTATTAGGCCGTTTATTGAAATACTCCCACACTTTTGACGACTTTTGGCGTGCTTTTTCCCCCTCGCTCACACCGCTCGCATCGTCTGCTTTGCTCGTCTGCTTTGCGCTTCGCCATGACGGTAGTGTGACGTAAATATGCGACGCGTCGACGCACAAAAACGGCGTCGACGTATTTACGTTACCAATGACGTCGACTACGTCGACGCGTCGTTTCAGCCTTAATAAAATTATTACCAAGTTTTGCGCATATACAGTAAATGGCATGCATTCAAGTAAAACATTTAAAAACGTTCCCAATTGACATTCTGTAAATGAAAATACTAGGGTCTTTCCTTTAGTAAATTGTTTTCAATATGCAAGCAAAAAATCACCTGTGAGTAATCATGATTAATCTAAATTCCAAAATTTATTTTTTATATTATTTAAAAAATATATATATATATTAACATAAACAATGTTCACTAAAATAAAATATTTATTTTGCTATTATTACTTCTGTTTTCTATATTTTTTCCGCTGTTCCTTTTATTTTGTGTTGTTGAATTAAGGCAAATATTGTACCATTATTGAACTTTTTTTAATTATTCTGTTTTAGGAGAAAAAAGTGCTGCCTTTTTCAAATTTGAAAAAATATCCCTGCTTGGCACTCAGCATCAAGGGTTGGAATTAGGGGTTAAATCACCAAAAATGATTCCCGGGTGTGACACCGCTGCTGCCCACTGCTCCCCTCACCTCCCAGGGGGTGAACAAGGGGATGGGTCAAATGCAGAGGACACATTTCACCACACCCAGTGTGTGTGTGACAATCATTGGTACTTTAATTAATTAAATGTATTCATTTATTATTTCTAAATAATTGCCCATGACTATGCTACTGTTGTATGACTGCAGATGGAAATGAGCTATTTAGCTATAATCTGGTGCAAAACATATCTGTCTTTGAGCTTAATGTTTCTGTGCATTGTCCCTTCAAATAAAGACTAAACTAAACTGTTCAGGTCTTCAGGTAGCGTGTCTTGGACCATGTTAAATAGGCCTCCTTCTCTTTCAGAACGAGGAGCCAGGCCTGTCACCAACTTCTTAAGGAACCTCTCCGCCTTATCCAATTGGCACTCTGTGTACACCTCAGCGATTGCCTTCATTGTGAGTATTACAGTGATCACACCTACCACACTGATGCATCATATTGAAACACCTTTTGATACTTGGTTGTTATTTTTTACTGCTAATCGTCAAAAGCACCACAAAAATAACAAGTGTAGAAGTAGTAGTAGTAGATAGAAGTGCTATTAAGACTACAAACCGTGTCTGTAAGCTGCCGTTCCATTTTAACAATAAATAAACTACAGTAGTGTTGTCTGCATCTGATATCGGATATTAGTTTAATATCAGCAAAAAAATATATATATCAGATTTTATCATTTAAAACCTCCAAAATAAGCGCTCTGATTCATGCAATTTTTTCTTGTATTTTAACATGGTAGACTAAAAAGGCTACTAAGCGCTTGCAGCTTCACAACAGCTAAGCACACAATAGCACAACAAGATAAACATAGTGTCCTTAATTGAACAATACTGCAGTCTAAAACAGCACATTTGTTAATATAAGCAAGTATCAAATAATTAAAATTGCATATTATTTACACATACAACATTTTAAAGGGTAGAAGCGTATTAGAAAGTATCCAGTATCAAACGTGTCCGCATCTTTTAAACTTGCTGCGTCATGAGCTTAACCTAATGAATTATTTTGGACACCAGGTGTCGCCAAGAAAACATAATTACCACAACACTTCAACTTAAAGACCGTAACAAATCTATTCCAGATGGTTATGAATAAATATGGGGATATACCGTTGAGTAACTTTACTTGATCAAGCCTTTTCTAACATTAAACACTACAGAATAATAAAAGTATGTTTGATTCTTGTATGGGATCATTATCAGTATCGGATAATACTCAAGGTGCCAATATTCAATACAAACCTTTTTTTTGTTTGTTTTTGCAGATTTACATGAACGCTGCTTGGCACGGCTGGGCCATTCCAATGCTCCTCTTTCTAGCCATCCTGCGCTTGTCCTTAAATTACCTCATCGCTAGGTAATCAGTCATCTGAAGCACATTGACCAGGGAAATATGTAGAGAGAATAATATTCTAATATTGTTTGACATGATGGTATTCTTCAGAGGTTGGAGGATCCAGTGGAGCATTGTGCCTGAGGTCTCTGAGCCGATGGTAAGTAAGCGCAGTAGCGTTCAACTTTGGAAACATGTTGTTTTTTTTACCGAAAAAATCAGTACATACTTTTATTTGGTTGTATTTTAATGTGAAAAGGTTTAGTTTGTGGTATTTTTCTTTTTTTCCTCCCTACTTTTTTAAACAATGGATTTAATATTTAACCAGGAATTGTTGGAATATTTTATTTTAGTAGCTTTAACAATTGAACGACATTTAAGCTGTTACATTTTTTATTTGTAAGAAAATATAATATTGAGATTATTAGTACTACGTATTAAATGTCATATTTTTTATTGCATTTTAGCCATTACATTTGTATTTAATATATTATTTTTTATTCAGATATTTTGGAAAATTTTTATTTTCTGTCCTTTTTTTTATTGTTTAAAATGTGGAATTTGAATGTATTTTTTCTTTTCTCTTATGTGAAATTACAATATTAAGTACATTTGTACAAAGTATTTGCGAGGGAAAAATTTAATGTAATAAAATGTATACAAAAAATGATATAAATACTTAAAAAAAATTGTATTTAATGCCTATTTCAGTCACGCTGAAAAACAACCATTCGATATTTATAATTTTTATTACCTAGGATGTAGAATTAATTCTAATTGGAAAAACATATTCAACAATATTTTATAGACATTCATATAAAATAGATAATATTTCAAACAAAAAAAAAATCATTAGATGTTGTAAAATGTATAACATTTTAGCCATTGCATTTGTATTTATTTGGCCTATTAGTATTCAATATCTTTACCTGTACAGTCATGATGGGGGGAAAAATCATGTTCAATATTCATTGTGTGTAATTTATTTTTATTCAATTCAATTCAATTCAATTCAATTATTTATTTATTTCGTACTTGGATGTGTACATTTCAACAACATTTCAACAATCTCACATACCTTACTGCATTCAATACACAGCCATGTCGAAAAGGAACAGGATGAAGAAAATCTTATATTTCCTGCCCCTTCGCACAAAAGAAACATTTTCTTGGTATTTCTTTGCCGGTAGTGCATTAGAACATCCAATGCAACAAATCAATACAAAACAATATATCACATATGCACACACAGGCACCCACACCCACACGCACCCACCCACCAGGGGCGTAGACTCTAGAGTAGTAAAAAAGGCTACAGGACATGTATGACCCAGTTGACAAGAAAAGTTATTGTTGCCTAAAAACTACAAGTTTGTACCCCTACCCAGTGCACACACTCATAGAAATAAACTTGTGAAACATCTGATGTAGAAATTAAAATATAAACTAAAATGAAAAAAATGGCGATTATTACTTATTGAAAGTAATTTAAAAAATGTTTTATTATATTTGTATTTAATGCCTATCTGTATTTCTGTATCAAGTCATGTTGAAAAACAGCTAATAAAACTCTGAATAGTTATTTAGTTTTAGTTTGGTATTTATAATTTTCATTTTCTACTATGTGGAATGAATTCTAATACAAAAATATTTAATTTCATTCATTTGAAATAAACAAAAATACTATATTAAAAACATTATTAAATGTGGTAAAAAAAATGTTTTTAAATTAAGCCATTTAAGCCATTCCATTTTTATTCCAAAAAAATATGTAGAAATTATCATTATTATTACTCATTTTTGTATTATATTTTAGCCATTTAGAATTCAATAGCTTCTCCTGTACACAGTCATGATGAAAAATAACATAAAAATGTTGCTTAATATTTATTTTAATATATTATATATATTATATATATTTACATTTTAATATATATTGATCATTTTTTTCATTTTTAACTTGTCAAAATCTGATATGGAAATAAAATATGGACTTTAATGAAAACATTTTTATTATTCTTGTTATAAGTCATTTAAAAAAGATTTTAGTGAATACTTTTGTATTTAATGCCTATGTATGTCTGTAACAAGTCATGTTGAAAAACGATTAAACCTCTTAGAATACCGGTATTTAGTTTTACTTAAGTATTTATTATTTTAATTTTCTAATTATTATTTATTTAATTATTATTTTCAAATACAAAATCATATTTACTTTAATTTATATAGAATAGACAGAACTTAATATTAAAAAAAACATTAAATGTGGTAAAGATTATTTATTAATTTTTAACCAGTACTTTTTTTTAATGAAAAAAATAAAATTTAGAAATTATAATTATTATTCCATATTAAATGACGTATTGATTTGCAAATCAAATTTTAACCATTTAATATTCAATATATTTTTCTTCTTCCATTGTTGTGACTCCCGTTTGTGCTCTGCAGGACCCTCCAAAGGAAGACCTGACTGTGTCCGAGAAGTTTCAGCTCGTACTTGACGTCGCACAAAAAGCGCAGGTGCAACTTAGCTCTGAAAAAAACAACAAAAAACAACAACTCTTAACTTGACTAATAGTTGTTGATGCAACACTTTTTCTTCATACAGAACCTCTTTGGCAAGATGTCGGATGTTTTAGAGAAGATAAAAAAGTAAGAACATTTTTGTTCAATGAGGTTTGAATATTTTTGTTGATGGCTTGGTATTTTTCTGTGGCAGCCTCTTCATGTGGGTGCAGCCGGAGAGCACCCGGAAACTGTACATCTGCCTGTGGGTGGCTTTCATCACCTCCTGCGTCCTGCCGTACAAACTGATGGGCTTCATGATTGGTACAAACACAACTTAAGTCCTCCCTCGTGCTTTCAATAATCAGTAATCAGTGCATGCAGGCCTAGCTAATATTGCATATCTAATATTATCCTCATATTGTCCTCTGTAGGCCTGTATGCCGGCATCAAGTTCTTCATCATAGACTTCATCTTCAAGAGCTGCCCGAAGCTGCGCGACAAGTACGACACCCCTTACATTGTGTGGAACAGCCTCCCGACAGACCCCCAGCTCAAAGAGCGGACCAACGCCACTGTGTCACGGCGGGTAAGAGCCTCGTCCGCCACGTTTCTCTCGCGCTTTCTCACACAGAGAAACGGCTTAGTCGCGCAAAATATACCTAATGCAGGATTATTTCTACTGTCGCTAATGCAAAAAGCTGACATTTAATCAGGTGCGTACCTGTTAGAAGGCTTTGTATTTGCATCACAATCAGTCTGCATGGAGGTCCGCCCCAGCTTTGACTTGCACAATAGATGAAGGAAGGAAATCTCTTAATATTACTGTAGTATTTTAAATGGCTGTCCACTCAGCCACTATATCACGTGACTCCATGACAGCAGAATACAATAGGCATCAAGTAAAACTGGATTCCATACAATTCAATCTTTTTTCTTTTTTTTTCGACATGTATTGATTTTTTTTTAAATATTGATTTTTAGTCTTTTAAATGTCTATAAAATATTTCTAATATTTTGTATTTCAACTAATTGTACATAGGAGAAAATAAAAATAATAATTACTTAACAATAAATATAAGAGGTTAAATAGTTATTTTTCAACATGACTTGATGCAGACATATAGATAGGCATTAAATACAAATATAATAGCTAAACTATATATATATATTTATATCAATTGCTATTTTTTATTTATTTTAGTCTATTATATTTTAATATGTATAGCGGATTTTTACAAATTTAGAAAGGAGGAAATGAAAATGGCAAATTAAACAAAATAAATATTCAAACTAAGTATACAAAAAGGTATTGAATATTAAGTGGCTAAAATGTATTGTAAATAATACTCATTAATTAGTAATAATAATTTCTACATAATTTTTTGATAAATTAAAAATGTAATGGTAAAAATT
Organism: Entelurus aequoreus; assembly: GCF_033978785.1. NCBI lineage: Eukaryota > Metazoa > Chordata > Actinopteri > Syngnathiformes > Syngnathidae > Entelurus > Entelurus aequoreus. The sequence continues at coordinate 9,077,247 of NC_084742.1, read as the reverse complement.
GTATTAAATTATTTTAACCACATTTAATATATTTTTTTAATAATTGATTTTTGTGTGTTTTATATGAATGTCTATAAAATGTTTTTACATTTTGTATTAGAATTAATTGTACATCTTAAAAAATAAAAATGATGAATACTTAACTAAAACTTTATGAATATACGTACAAGCGAGAAAGTAGTTGGTTTTCTTGCGTGACAGAAATAGACATTGAATACAAATGTGATGGCTAAAATCAATTTTTTAAAGTATTAATAAACATTTTTGAATTTAGTTCTATTCAATTATATTTATAATTGTGTAGCAATTTTTTTACAATATTACTTAATACTTAAATTTTACATAGGAGGAAACAAATTAATTAAAATTCAACAAAATAAACTCTAAAAATTAAAAAATAAGTTTTACTTTTAACTGTATACAGAAGTATACAAAAGTAATGGCTAAGCTGTAATAAAAAATTAATCATGGCATATAATGATAAAATGTTCTATGTTACATTTTTATAAATAAAAATATAAAGGCTAGAATTTAATTAAATCGTTTATCTACTAAAATAAAACATTTCAACAATTGTCGATCAAATATTAAATCCCTTATTTAAAAAGTGTGTGTGTGGCGGGGTGTATCTCACAAACTAAACATTTTCACATTATAACACTCTTACCAACTGCAACAAAATAAAAGTATACACTTATTTTTTCAGTAGAAAACATGTTTCCAAAGTTACTGTATAATATTTGTATAAAGTTAACTTTCTGTTTCAATCCATTCGCCAACAAACGAATCTGGCCTGAATACATGAAAACATTTTCCATGATAATCATTGCAAGAACTCGAGTGCTGCTCACTACTGCCCCGTGTGGCAGAGTGAGGAACGCATCTATCGTCACTGCCATCAATAATGCATCAAAGGCGCCCCACTTCATGCTGAGACCTGGACATCAGAGAGAGAGAGTGTGTGTGTGTGTGTGTGAGTGTGAGTGTTTGCTGTGGCATCAGTCACAGGTGTCCTCTGTTCTTTCTTCCTCTCAGCTCTCTGCCACAGAGAAGGTAGGGTCTTTGGTGTGTCTCCCTCTGGTTCCTCTACCGTGCCTGAGTGTGGCACCTACTGTCGCCATGTCGATAAGACAATGGATCAAACAGTCTTCAAGCGTGAAGCTTGCATCCATTCTCTTAGAGGCTTCTTGAAGACCAGTGGCCCGTAGCGTCACGCCATATTAGGTCCTTCCTTTGTGCCCCTCAATTGTTGACGTCTGCTCCTACAACCAACTAGACAATAGTTGGAGAGTTTCACTTGTGTTAGGTCTGTTGCTGCCGTCTCTCATTGTTTTTTTTGTTTTTTTTCCTTTTGTAGGTGCAGCCGGTGGCTTCCCGAGGCAGCCTGGCCGCCGTGCCGTGCGGCGTGAACCGAGAAGAGGAGACGGGGCGCTCCCACAGCACCAAGAAAGGAGCCTTCCATGAGATCTTTAACCTACCGGAGCTGGAGCGCCCTCTAGCTGGTAAATACATGCATGCAGTATGCAACAGAGTGTCTCATTTTAATGTTTATTTTGTGTTGTCAGAGTGTGACCACCCTCTAGTGCAGGGGTCACCAACCTTTTTGAAACTAAGAGCTACTTCTTGGGTACTGATTAATGCGAAGGGCTACCAGTTTTATACACACTTAAATAAATTGCCAGAAATAGCCAATTTGCTCAATTTACCTTTAATTCTGTTATTATTAATAATTAATGATATTTAAACTTAATTGAACGGTTTAAAAGAGGAGAAAACACAGAAAAAATTACAATTAAATTTTGAAACATAGTTCATCTTCAATTTCGACTCTTTAAAATTCAAAATTCAAACGAAAAAAAGAAGAGAAAAACTTAAAAAAAGAATTTATGGAACATCATTAGTAATTTTTCCTGATTAAGATTAATTTTAGAATTTTGATGACATGTTTTAAATAGGTTAAAATCCAATCTACACTTTGTTAGAATATATAACAAATTGGACCAAGCTATATTTCTAACAAAGACAAATCATTATTTCTTCTAGATTTTCCAGAACAAAAATTTTAAAAGAAATTCAAAAGACTTTGAAATAAGATTTTAATTTGATTCTACAGATTTTCTAGATTTGCCAGAATATTTTTTTTTGAATTTTAATCATAATAAGTGTGAAAAAATATTTCACAAATATTCTTTGTCGAAAAAACAGAAGCTAAAATGAAGAATTAAATTAAAATGTATTTATTATTCTTTACACTAAAAAAAATAAATTTACTTTAACATTGATTTAAATTGTCAGGAAAGAAGAGGAAGGAATTTAAAAGGTAAAAAGGTATATGTGTTTAAAAATCCTAAAATAATTTTTAAGGTTGTATTTTTTCTCTAAAATTGTCTTTCTGAAAGTTATAAGAAGCAAAGTAAAAAAAATAATGAATTTATTTAAACAAGTGAAGACCAAGTCTGTAAAATATTTTCTTGGATTTTCAAATTCTATTTGAGTTTTGTCTCTCTTAGAATTAAAAATGTCGGGCAAAGCGAGACCAGCTTGCTGGTAAATAAATGCAATTAAAAAAATAGAGGCAGCTCACTGGTAAGTGCTGCTATTTGAGCTATTTTTAGAACAGGCCAGCGAGCTACTCGTCTGGTCCTTACGGGCTACCTGGTGCCCGCGGGCACCGCGTTGGTGACCCCTGCTCTAGTAGGTATATACATACATGCAATATGCAACAAAATATCTTCATTTGATGTTTACTTACTTTATTTTTGTGTTGTCAGTGTGAGCACCTTCTAGCAGGTAAATACATACATGCAATATGCAACAAAATATCTTATTTTGATGTTTATTTTGTGTTGTCAGAGTGTGACCGCCCTCTAGTAGGTATTTACATACATGCAATATGCAACAAAATATCTTCTTTTGATGTTTATTTTGTGTTGTCAGAGTGTGACCGCCCTCTAGTAGGTATTTACATACATGCAATATGCAACAAAATATCTTCTTTTGATGTTTATTTTGTGTTGTCAGAGTGTGACCGCCCTCTAGTGGGTATATACACACATGCAAAATATCTAATTTTGATGTTAACTTACTTTAATGTTTTTTCTTGTCAGTGTGAGCGTTCTTTAGTGGGTGAATACATACATGCAATATGCAAGGAAATATCAAATTTTGATGTTTGTTTACTTTATTTGTGTTGTCGCTGTTAGCGCCCTCTAGTGGGATATAAATTCATACAAGCAATGCAACAAAGTTACTCATTTTGATCTTTACATACTTACTGTCTTTTCCGGACTGTAGAGCATCGGTGTATATAAGACGAACCCACTACATTTTAGAAGAAGAAAATATTTTTCCATATATAAGCCGCAGATATATACGTTGTTCAAAGTGTTATTTACACAAAAATATTTTATAAATGTTTATTTACATACTTTAAACGGTGTCTGTAAACGGCTGATCAAACACAACATAAGTTATTGTCACGGACCCACTAGCTGCGAAAGCTAGCTCTCCAATTACCGTATTTTCCGCACTATAAGCCGCACCGGATTATAAGGCGCACCGAGGCATCCATTAGATGGAGCTGCGCTAAAGGCAGGGGTGTCCAAACTTTTTCCACTGAGGGCCGCACACGGAAAAATTTAAGCATGCGGGGGCCATTTTGATATTTTTCATTTTCAAACCTTAACAAAATATATGGATTTATTTATTTTTTTTAACCTTTAGGGCTCCCGGGGACTATTCAGGGTCTCAGTCATTAAACTGTTAAAAATAAGTCAAATGATTATTTTTTTTAATTATTTAACACTTACAGTAAATCTCTATATCAACTTAAGGTTGATATAAAGTAAAAAAAAAAAAAAAAAAAAGGTTTTCTGTCAAAGACAACTTTGTTTTTTATAGTAAAACTGAAATATGCAGTATTTAGTAATTAGAGCCTTAAAAGATCAATAATGCAGGACACCATTGATTTTAATTATTTAATATTTTTGAGTAATCACAGTGAAAAGTTAAATAAAATCCTACTAAATATATTGGGGATCCAAAAGGTCCCCCACTCATAAAGTGATACATTTTTATTAGTTTTTTTTTAACTTTTAACACTTAAATTACGAGATCAACTTCAGATATATCTGTCGATTTTACGTTTGAACTATTATTTTGTTTGTATTATGCTCTTTTGTCAAATAAAACTTTGATGTTTTTTTATGGCAACCACACAATATATGCAATATTTTTTCCACATAAAACATTTTAAAGTGATATTTTTTTCAGTAATAATTCATTATAACATAGATTTTTAGTCTTTTTTTTTTTTTAGCAATGGCAAAAAAAAGAAAAATAAACAAAGACAAAAGAAAAACAACAGCCTGCATGGCAGCTTTGTGTCAACTTTGCAACTTTTTCTTGTTAGATTTCACCTCATTCCACTTTTTTAAAATGTTTTTCTAAATTTTTGCAATATTATCAATTTTGCAATTTTTGCAGAATGTGTGGCGGGCCGGTAAACAATTAGCTGCGGGCCGCAAATGGCTGCACTTTGGACACCCCCGGCTAAAGGGAATGTCAACAAAACAGTCAGATAGGTTAGTCAAACTTTATTAATAGATTACAAACCAGCGTTCTGACAACTCTGTTCACTCCCAAAATGAATAAACAGCTGTTTTATTATTTTCCCCGAGGTAAAGTCAGTGACGTGGTGTTTTGTTGATCTTTTAACAACAGCAAGGTATAACATGTAGTGCAACATTTATATCACATAGTGGAGGGGAACTTTTCCCTGATTCAATAAACAGGTAAAAAACAGTGATACTGTTACGGTAAATCAAACGTTAGTGCAATCACAATATAGTAACACTCGACATAGTGCAGAGCAATAACAATATATCAATAACTCAACGTTGCTCAAACGTTAATGTCACACAACACAACACACAAAATAAACATGTAAAGCTCACTTTGTGAAGTTATTCCTCATCCACGAATCCCTCGAATTCTTCTTCTTCAGTGTCCGAATTAAACAGTTGGGCGGATACGGCATCCAACATGCCGTCTCGTCGAAGTCGTCATTAATGGAGTCAGTGTCGCTGCTGCTCTATTCCCGTATTCTACTGCGTGACTGATCGTCTTAAGTTTATACTCTGCGTCGTTAGCGCGTCTCTTAATAGGAGCCATTTTGGGGTCTTTACATAAACAAACAAATGGAAAGGAAACGGCACGCCTCGCGCAGTCATATATCCCAGCATGCACCGCACGCTTCTTCTTCTTCTTCTACAGGGGCGGCTGCTTACCGTAGAAGAAGCGCTGCTTACCGTAGTTGCGAGACCTAAACTTTATGTAAATGAAGTTTAGGTTTGTTGTGGCTCAATATTGGTCCATATATAAGGCGCACCAGATTATAAGGTGCACTGTCAGCTTTTGAGAAAATTGGAGGTTTTTAGGTGCGCCTTATAGTGCGGAAAATACGGTAGCCAACCAGACTCAATAACTCCACTGTGACGTTTTGGTGGATTTACTGAGGAATTTGTGAAACTGGAACAATACAAAAAGAATGCTATTGTAAGTTAATAATGCTAACACAGACACTCGGAAACGTGTTAGCATATTAGCTAATACTAATGACGCTAGCGTCATTACATTATTATGGCACGTACAAATATGCATGAAAACGCACATGGGACGGTTCAGTCTGTAAGAATAGTTTTAGATGTATTTTAAAACTTGCCAACGTTGCTCGGAGTGATGAATGAAGAATTCATACGAGTAGAAACGCTATGGACGACTACAAGACTGAACGACACTTCTACTTCCGGTTGAAAGCACTAAATGGAAGGACACTGCAGCACCTGCGGTGAGCGAACTCATCCAAAACATGGCGCCAAATCACAAACAATAACACCTTCATTTGCTCTTTTTTTTTTAAACGTTTTGCATTATAACAGTCAGGGAAGAAAAATCCATAAATTAGCTGCAGGGTTCAAAGGGTAGGAAAAAAGTAGCAGCTTACAGTCGGGAATTCACGGGACATGCTATATGCAACAAAATATCAAATTTTGATGTTTGTTTACTTTATTTTTGTGTTGTCAGAATGTGAGCGCCCTCTAGTGGCTATAAACATGCAATATGCAACAACATATATAATTATAATGTTTGCTTTTGTGTCAGAGTGTGAGCGCCCTCTAGTGGGTAAATACATCCAGTGCTACCTCAACTTAAGAGTGCCCCAACTTAAGTGTTTTGAGATAAGAGCAGTTTTTGGGCTAATTGTTAGGCTTTTAGTTGCAAGCAAACATTTGAGTTCCAAGCAATCGAACCGAACAATCTAAGATCCGACCAAAACATCCGGTCTTATTCGCTAGCTTTAGCTTTTAGCTGGAGATTGACATTACTTTAAAGGCCTACTGAAATGAGATTTTCTTATTTAAACGGGGATAGCAGATCCATTCTATGTGTCATACTTGATCATTTCGCGATATTGCCATATTTTTGCTGAAAGGATTTAGTAGAGAACATCGACGATAAAGTTCGCAACTTTTGGTCGCTGATAAAAAAGCCTTGCCTGTACCGGAAGTAGCGGGACGTCACAGGTTGTGGAGCTCCTCATATCTGCACATTGTTTACAATCATGGCTACAAGCGGCGAGAGCGATTCGGACCGAGAAGCGACGATTTTCCCATTAATTTGAGCGAGGATGAAAGATTTGTGGATGAGGAAAGTGAGAGTGAAGGACTAGAGGGCAGTGGAAGCGATTCAGATAGGGAAGATGCTGTGAGAGCCGGGGTGACCTGATATTCAGCTTGGAATGACTAAAACCGTAAATAAACACAAGACATATATATACTCTATTAGCCACAACACAACCAGGCTTATATTTAATATGCCACAAATTAATCCCACATAACAAACACCTCCCCCCTTCCGTCCATATAACCCGCCAATACAAATCAAACACCCGCACAACACACTCAATCCCACAGCCCAAAGTACGGTTCACCTCCCCAAAGTTCATACAGCACATATATTTTCCCAAAGTTACGTACGTGACATGCACATAGCGGCACGCACGTACGGGCAAGCGATCAAATGTTTGGAAGCCGCAGCTGCGTACTCACGGTAGCGCATATCCAACTCAAAGTCCTCCTGGTAAGAGTCTCATTTGTCCCATCTCCACAAGCATGCGTATCCAAATCAAAGTCCTCCTGGTAAGAGCCTATGTTGTCCCAGTTCTCCACAGGCCAATGGTAAAGCTT
>NC_084742.1:8855000-9065000 GCF_033978785.1 Entelurus aequoreus | reverse complement strand
GTACCGTGTGTGTGTTGCATGTGCGACAAAATAGTCTTCAACTGTGATTATTTTCTCTCCTCCTGACGAGATTCCACAATATCAAGAAAACAACTGGAGCGTATGATAAAGACGCCATTTTTAATTTTTGTTGCAAATGTGAAATATGTAGCTCATTTTACTTCCATATTTGCCTTTTATTGACATGTTTGGACTGACGGTGCGGAGGAAAAGCACATTACATGTAAAACGGCACAATGTGGTACTAAAATAGGCGACTCATCTTCTCCCGGCACTTTATTACGTGGAACTGGAACGTTGCAGAAATACTTTAAAAGTACAGTATTTCACTCAATCACTTCTGGTCAGGTGATGGAGGCTCCAACATTCATGTTGAACTTTATTTCAAGCCAGTAAAGCTGGTCTTTACTCTGTTTTGTGTAGACTGCCAAAATCCAGCACATTGTGTCGGAAGAAGAGAAAAAGGCCTTGATGTTCTTAGTATTTATTTCCCCAGAGTCAGGCGTAATTTTATCATTCATAACCGGGTATGACATTGCGATGCATAAAAGCAACTGACCGGTTCAAATTAAAACTTTTTTTTTTGTTTTATTTTCGTCTTAAAAAGCTTTTTACCTGTCGCCTTTTTGGTAGTCTGTTTTTTAACGGAAAAAGCACAGAATGTATGATTTTTCTTATGTTTTTTGTTTTTTTCGCCAAATCTGCCATATTCTGCCTAAGCTCATGTTTACATGATTATGTATTTGTCTTTTTGGTAGTTTGAATTCCTTTCATTTGGGAGTAGTGATGGCTACTGTTCTTTAAAATACTGTATTGGGTTACATGATATGGTCACATGATGCTTTTTAACCAATAGGAAAGCAGGAGGAAATTGTGCTTCATACAGTTAGTTACTCTTTATGGTTTTATTTCACAAGCATAAGTTCTCACTAGAACCACTGTGAGTTGTCCGGAATATTTTTTTATTTTTTTGTGAAATAAAACGAGTGCATTCTTAACTCTGCAAGGCACTTTAGACAAAAACTTCTCCTTGTGTCAAACTTTTCTCATTTGTCTAAAATGTTGAATGTACAGTTGGAAGATCGAAAGGCTGCAAAAAACTTTCATGTGACATTTAAAACGTCTAATAAATGTAGAGAAATCTCCAATCATCCATTTCTGTTTTATGGGCTGAGACCATTCTCTATTTGTTAAATTTGGATTGAAATGACTTCAAATGTAGCGTAAATTAAAAGTAGTCAGTTTATTGTAAAGCATAATATGATTTGCATTTTTTATTTTTTATTTAAGTAAACAGATTTAAGCAGTTTTTTGTCTCTCGTCCTCTACTGCAGTACTGACTTGCTGCCGCTGGATGTCACTGTTTGGTTTATGACAGCGTGAGTATAAACAACCCGGTTTTAGAGTTGTTCCCATGTAGCGCCTTGTGGTCACGTGAATGTCTTTTGACCAATCAGAGAGCGATGGCCAGACAATCTCCTAAATGATTGGCCGAAAAACTCACGTGACTACACAGACGCCGTGTTTGGGACGAACTCTGAAAACCGGGTTTATGTATGTGTTTCTTACCTGGTCTATCACTAATATGTCAACATAGGGGGCGCTAACGTGCCTCTAAGGGAGCTAGCTGACGTTAAAATAGAAGAAGAAAAACCCGTGACGCCACAGAAAACTTTTTTTTTTTTAGCAATGAACATTTTTATATAAATAAAACATGGTAATAACAAAGAGACAATAGAATAGTATAACAATAATTAATTAATAAAATTAAATAATATATATATATATATGTATGTATAAAAATTATTTATCTAAAACAACTTAATTTCCACCAATAAAGATTATAATTTAGGGCTTTTTTTTATTTTATTTTGCTTTTAACCACGTTTAACCAAATCATTAAACCAATATGGAAAATATGGGTTTTACCTTCAGATATCGACTTGTATGTATACAAATGTAGCTTCCAACATAATATTAACATGTATTTCAAAAAGGTTGCTATCTTCTTTTTTTTTTTTATAGTCTCAGAGATTTTGAGTCCACCGGAAGCTGTGGCTTGATACATGATGCTGCCTTTGAAGTCCTTCTATAACATAGGAATTATCAGACATTAGTTACAAATTCAGCCGATTTAGGTGTCTTGAGGAAGGAGAAAATTAGTTTATACGAGCCCCTTGAACGCAGCACACTGAACAACATCAACTATAGATAGATAAACTGGCTAGATGTTTACTTGTAAATAAATTATTTAATACATTTATTATTTAAATTTTGTGACAACATGTATTATTTAAAATAATACATGTTGTCACAAAATTTGAATTAATATTTTTTGCCAGTAGTCACTAACTGGGATCAAATGCCCCCCCAAATTTAAAACACTACAAATAAACTAAATTAATGCGATGTTCTTCAATGGAGGGTCAAATGGGAACCAATAAAATAAATACGTATTCAAATAAAGTGTTATATTTAAAATGTGTCAATTTAATGTAAAATTATATTTATTTATTTAACTAGATATTTATCCAGGTTCATTAAATAATGACTTAAATCGTGAAAAACAACCAAAAAACCCAAACTAAATATTGAAATAAATTGTCAAATAAATAAATACTAATTTAACAACACACTTATATATATTAATTCAAATTGTAATGATTCATTAAATAATTATTTAAAAAATATATAATTCTGTATAATTGTATCTCCATATTACTATTGGCCACTTCGCTACATGCTAACGCTAGCACTCGTAAACAAATGTTTGTACGACTTTTGTTCATTGTTACTACACGAACAATAAGCAGGTGAGTATGTGTACTATATCATGTTTATGCATGTTTTACAACTCCAAGATGTATACAATTGAATGGTAACGGAATATATATACTATATTTATTTGTAAAACACCGGGGGGTGCGGCCAAAGAAAATGAGCACCTCGTAGTTAAGAGTGCACAATTATTATTTTCCTCTGGCAAAATGGGCCAAATATGAGATTTGACTGACTCTGTTAAAATTAAAATAAATAATTAAAAATAAGATAGAGTAATTAAAATATGTTCATATTATTTTCTTTATACATAAACGCTACATGGACGTGGAATACACATTATGATTTTTAACTTTTTTCAACTATCGAGGCGAGGCACAGCTTTTGTTTTGATATTTTAAACTTTGAAATGGAGCTTTTTGCATGAATGGAGTCACAATCAATGATATTTGCCACAGCTGTGGAAGGTGGAGGAGTGTTGCAGTGCACTTCATTTGCACTTTAACTGACTTGTGATGAGCAGCCTGCGGTCTGGTTTATGGACTTAATATGTTTGTTTTTTTAACCCTAATGTCCTATCAAATCTGACTACCGGAGAGCAGGTAGGATGTGAAAATGTTTCACTTGTGACCAAAGCAGTTGTTGTTTTTGCTTAAATGTGAAGCTTTAAGGCAGACTGTTTATTAGGGACACTTCCACACTGCAAAAACTGAAATCTCAGTAAGATTAAATATCTCAAATAAGGGTGATATTTGTTTATTTTCTGTCTGATAAGATAATTCTTCTCACTGAGCAGATTTTATGTTAGTCTTTTACTTGTTTTAAGGGTTTTGGTCCTAAAGTAAGATATTACAGCTTGTAGCTGAGATTTGATGACCTATATTGAGTAAAACATGCTTGAAACTAGAACATCAACTGTTGCAAAGCTGTGTCATCAACACTCACAAGTACAAAACTACTTTTTTAAAAGTAATAATTTCTTATTTCAAGCATTAAAAAAAAAATCATGACTTTGACACAATTGTGTCTCATATTAAAACATGACAGCCAAATGGACTTTGCTGTTTTATTTTCAATGAAACAATAGAAAATAGGTACTCCTATAGTAGTACACTTGTTATTAGTGAGAATATACTTATTTTAAGGTATTTTTGTGTTCATTGAGGTTAGCTAATTTGACTTGTTTTGGAAAGTCTTGACAAGCCAAATTGTCTTGTTCTATTGGCAGACAATTTTGCTTAATTCAAATAAAATACCCCTAATTTTTGTATTTTTTTTCCCTTGTTTTTGAACACTGACTTTTTGCAGTGCTCGTCTCCACGCGGATTACCTGCCAGGTGTGCTGCCTTTTATTCCCTATGAACATGTGGAGGCAGGGCTCGGCGCACTTGGAAATGTTGCTGGTGCGTTTTAAAAGTGTCAATTTAAGCAAACTGCAGCACTTGCGAAGACTTAAGTCTTCACTTGATTATTACACTCTCCTTCAAAGTAAAAGCACGGAGAAAGTCTATTCTTCGGGGTACGCAAACTCGGGTGGGATGAAGTGTTTCAAGTGTGGGGACGTGCTTCTGTGTGTTCTCTCCAAGTTGCATTGTCTGGGAATAGTACTAACATTAAGTCATTTTTAATTGTACAAACATATACAAGCGGTAGAAAATGGATGGATGGCTATATTTATTTATATCTAACACCTACTTTCAGTCAAGCTTACTAGGGGAGAATAATAGAAGGTACCGGGCCACGGCCTGGGGGTTGGGGACCACTGGGTTAGGGCATCCGGAAAGACGTGACCGCATGCGCCATGCATAAAACCCGAGGTGCGAGGAGGGGGGCGAGGGCCCGTTCAACGCTGTTCGCAGCTTTAATTAGGGCCCGAGCAGCGGAGACTGCAGCCAGATCTTCCTGACATTTTTTATGCTGAGTGGGGAAAATTGAGTAGGATGCAAACCGTGTCACAATGTCGCCCCCTGTGGTGGAAAACTATAAGTCATAGTCTTCTTCCACATGCTCCTATCTTTATGCATTTTTCAATGGCAGGTGAGGGTGTTGGGTGGGACGCAACTGCATGACTACTGTTGCGCCCTTGTCGCTCCCTTGTGGTTAAATACGATAACGGTCATAACTTCCTACCAACATGTTCCAATCTTCCTGAAATGTTTGATGGTGGGCAGAGGTGTTGGGTGGGATGCAACTGCATGACTTCTGTGTTGCCTTTATCGCCCCCTTGTGGTCAAAACTTATAACAGTCATAATTTCTTGAAATATACTCCGATCTTCCTGAAATTTTTTATGGTGGTGTTGGGTGGGATGCAACTGCATGAATAATGCCGAGCCTTGATCGCCCCCTTGTGGTGGAAAAATATAACCGTCATAACTGCCTTCCACATGCCTGTCTTTCTTAATTTTCCATGGTGGGTTGGATGCAACTAAATAAGTTAAAGTACCCATGATTGTCACACACACACTAGGTGTGGCGAAATTACTCTCTGCATTTGACCCATCACCCTTGACCACCCCCTGGGAGGTGAGGGGAGCAGTGAGCAGCAGCGGTGGCTGCGCCCGGGAATCATTTTTTGGTGATTTAACCCCCAATTCCAACCCTTGATGCTGAGTGTCAAGCAGAGAGGTAATGGGTCCCATTTGTATAGTCTTTGGTATGACTCAGCCGGGGTTTGAACTCACGACTTACCGATCTCAGGTGGCGACTCTGGCGCCAATTTCGCCCCCTTGTGAAAGAAAACTATAACGGTCATAACTTCCTTACATAGGCGCTGATCTTCCTGAAATTTTGATGGTGGGTCGGAGTATTGGGTGTGATGCAACTGCGTGACTGCAGTGGTGCTAATATCGCCTCCTTGTGGTGTAACATAACAGTCTAAACTTCCTTCTATATGCTCCTTTCTTCCTGAATTTTTCGACGGTGGGGTCGGGTTGTTGCGTGAGACATAACTACATGACTTCTGCTGTGCCCATATCGCCCCCTTGTGGTAGAAAACTATAAGTCATAGTCTTCTTCCACATGCTCCTATCTTTATGAATTTTTCAATGGCAGGTGAGGGTGTTGGGTGGGACGCAACTGCATGACTACTGTTGCGCCCTTGTCGCTCCCTTGTGGTTAAATACGATAACGGTCATAACTTCCTACCAACATGTTCCAATCTTCCTGAAATGTTTGATGGTGGGCAGAGGTGTTGGGTGGGATGCAACTGCATGACTTCTGTGTTGCCTTTATCGCCCCCTTGTGGTCAAAACTTATAACAGTCATAATTTCTTGAAATATACTCCGATCTTCCTGAAATTTTTTATGGTGGTGTTGGGTGGGATGCAACTGCATGAATAATGCCGAGCCTTGATCGCCCCCTTGTGGTGGAAAAATATAACCGTCATAACTGCCTTCCACATGCCTGTCTTTCTTAATTTTCCATGGTGGGTTGGATGCAACTAAATAAGTTAAAGTACCCATGATTGTCACACACACACTAGGTGTGGCGAAATTACTCTCTGCATTTGACCCATCACCCTTGACCACCCCCTGGGAGGTGAGGGGAGCAGTGAGCAGCAGCGGTGGCTGCGCCCGGGAATCATTTTTTGGTGATTTAACCCCCAATTCCAACCCTTGATGCTGAGTGTCAAGCAGAGAGGTAATGGGTCCCATTTGTATAGTCTTTGGTATGACTCAGCCGGGGTTTGAACTCACGACTTACCGATCTCAGGTGGCGACTCTGGCGCCAATTTCGCCCCCTTGTGAAAGAAAACTATAACGGTCATAACTTCCTTACATAGGCGCTGATCTTCCTGAAATTTTGATGGTGGGTCGGAGTATTGGGTGTGATGCAACTGCGTGACTGCAGTGGTGCTAATATCGCCTCCTTGTGGTGTAACATAACAGTCTAAACTTCCTTCTATATGCTCCTTTCTTCCTGAATTTTTCGACGGTGGGGTCGGGTTGTTGCGTGAGACATAACTACATGACTTCTGCTGTGCCCATATCGCCCCCTTGTGGTAGAAAACTATAAGTCATAGTCTTCTTCCACATGCTCCTATCTTTATGAATTTTTCAATGGCAGGTGAGGGTGTTGGGTGGGACGCAACTGCATGACTACTGTTGCGCCCTTGTCGCTCCCTTGTGGTTAAATACGATAACAGTCATAACTTCCTACCAACATGTTCCAATCTTCCTGAAATGTTTGATGGTGGGCAGAGGTGTTGGGTGAGATGCAACTGCATGACTTCTGTGTTGCCTTTATCACCCCCTTGTGGTCAAAACTTATAACAGTCATAATTTCTTGAAATATACTCCGATCTTCCTGAAATTTTTTATGGTGGTGTTGGGTGGGATGCAACTGCATGACTACTGCCGAGCCTTGATCGCCCCCTTGTGGTGGAAAAATATAACCGTCATAACTGCCTTCCACATGCCTGTCTTTCTTAATTTTCCATGGTGGGTTGGATGCAACTAAATAAGTTAAAGTACCCATGATTGTCACACACACACTAGGTGTGGCAAAACTATTCTCTGCATTTGACCCATCACCCTTGACCACCCCCTGGGAGGTGAGGGGAGCAGTGAGCAGCAGCGGTGGCTGCGCCCGGGAATAATTTTTTGGTGATTTAACCCCCAAATCCAACCCTTGATGCTGAGTGTCAAGCAGGGAGGTAATGGGTCCCATTTGTATAGTCTTTGGTATGACTCGGCCGGGGTTTGAGCTCACGACCTACCGATCTTAGGTGGCGACTCCGGCGCCAATATCGCCCCCTTGTGAAGGAAAACTATAACGGTCATAACTTGCTTACATAGGCGCTGATCTTCCTGAAATTTTGATGGTGGGTCGGAGTATTGGGTGTGATGCAACTGCGTGACTGCAGTGGTGCTAATATCGCCTAAACTTCCTTCTATATGTTCCTTTCTTCCTGAATTTTTCGACGGTGGGTTCGGGTTGTTGCGTGAGACACAACTACATGACTTCTGCGGTGCCCTTATCGCCCCCTTGTGGTAGAATACTATAACAGTCATAACTTCCTTCCACATGCTCCGATCTTCCTGACGTTTTTTATGGTGAGTTTTGAGTGAGATGCAATCATATCACTGCAATGGCACTAATATTGGACCCCTTGTGGTGGAAACTTAACACAGTCACTCTTCCTAAAATATGCTCCAATCTTCCTGAAATTTTTGGGTGGTGGGTCAGGACATCTGAAAGGATGTGACCCCGCAGTGCAAATGGGGCGAGGGCCCGTCGAACGTTGCTCACAGCTTTAATTTGTTATAGTTATTTGTTTGGAAATTACAGAACTAAGTAATACAAGTATGTAGTAGTAGTAAAATAATACATAATTATGATGTAATGCGCATTAAATCATTGTTTTACACATTCAAACCAGGAAGATTAACATAAAACATTTAAGAAAAAGTATATTGTCCAAAGTCATAATAAAAAATATAATAATGGTATGCTCTAAAATTATAGAAATTATTATAAAAATACAATTTAACAAAACATGAAAAAATAAACAATAAAATATATTGTCAATAGTAATGTAAATTATCAAAATATGATCTGCACATATTTAAGATTTATAAACATAGCTCAAATAAATTAATACAAAATATTTAATAATAAAATAAACAAGCAAAACATAGTTAAAATATTAAAAGTTAAAAATGCAAATCTAATTCTGAAAACATGGTATTAAAGACATTATATTGCCAATTGTATTAATGTATTTTTTTGTGTAAGTTTTATAACAAATATTTCAAATCAAATGCATGAATAAAACTAAAATATTGCAATTTTAAAAAAAAATAGTGGTAATAAAAAATAATTACATTTGTTGTATAGAAATAAACCTATTTTGTCACTAATGATGACAAAATTAAAGTCCAAACAGTAAATTTTATGAATGATAATAAATCAAATAAAGCAACAAACACACTGCACAAATGTACAATGCTTTTATAACAATAAATACAATTAAAAATGCTCAAAATAATAAATTACTAAAGCACAAATAATAAACGCTTGTCAATAATAACCATAGAAATAAAATACTAATGTTTAGAATAATAAACATGATTTCACCAATAATTCAGCTGACCTTTAGCCATCAGTGCAACCCGGAAGTCTTCGCCATCAGTGAGCAGTAGATTAAAAAATATGATATAAATAAATGTAGCGATCAGAATGAAAGCAAAAGTACCAAAATCCTCAAGTAGTGGTAAAAAGTATGTTGCATTAAAACTACAATATTCCAACAAGTAAATGTAGCGCGTTTCGACCCACCTCTGATGGAACAATTGGCGTCGCCATCCCTTCCCTCCTGGTAATTTTGCTCCAGTCGCTAATATTAGAAAGACTAACATTAGCCTGTGAAGATGAAGCTGAAGGGCGGAGCATGAAGCACAGATCTCTTATCTCCACGATAGGCCGACACGTCACGGGGATGATAGAAATATGCAATATAGATTAGCCGTAACCAGAATAAACGAGGAGCCACTTGTGCTGCTTAATGTCCCACGCGTCTGCGTGATGTATTGAACACACCAAGTTATGCTAATGAGGTCATTAATTAGGCTAATTTGCATTCATTAGAGAATAATTCTAAGTCAGCCTGCTTGTCTTCACATAATAGACAGCCTTAATGAGAGTTCTACATTCTTACTTATGTCCTCAGATTATTATCTACATTTATCCAGGGAACACTTTTCGCTATCTTTGAAAGTCCACGCAAAACTTTCTAGAAGTCTGCTGCACTTTCTAAACACTGCAGACGGTTTGTGCGCCAAAACACTGTGCCACAAATCAAAAGCAGCAAAGCAGCATCCAGTTGTGGCGGAAAACAGGATGTTACTTCAAAATAAAAGCACGGTTTGTGCGCCAAAACACAGTGGCACACAAATCAAAACCAGAGCAAAACAAAAAAGCAGCACATCAGCTTGTGGTTGTGCCAAAAAACAGGATATTCAAAATAAAAGCGTAGTTTATGCGCCAAAACACAGTGCCACACAAATCAAAACCAGAGCAAAACGACAAAGCAGCAGATCAGCTTCCGGTTGCGCCGGAAAACAGGATGTTGCTTCAAAAATAAAAGCACAGTTAATGCGCCAAAACACAGTGCCACAAATCAAAACCAGAACAAAACGGCATGTAGTTGCACCAGTAAACAGGATGTTCCTTTAAAATAAAAGTGCAGTTTATGCGCCAAAGCACAGTGCCGCCACAAATCATAACCTGAACAAAGCAGCTTCCAGTTACGC
The DNA here is from genome assembly GCF_033978785.1 of Entelurus aequoreus. Classification (NCBI taxonomy): domain Eukaryota; kingdom Metazoa; phylum Chordata; class Actinopteri; order Syngnathiformes; family Syngnathidae; genus Entelurus; species Entelurus aequoreus. The sequence goes on along the minus strand of NC_084742.1, from coordinate 9,054,967 downwards.
AGGAAACAGAATGTTACTTCAAATTAAAAGAACAGTTTGTGTGCCAAAACACAGTGCCACCCACACAAATCAAAACCAGAACAAAACAGCAAAGCAGCTTGTAGTTGCACGGGAAAACAAAATGTTACTTCAAAATAAAAGCACAGTTTGTGCGCCAAAACACAGTGCCACATATCAAAATCAGAACAAAACAAAGCAGCAAAGCAACTCAAATCAAAACCAAAACAAAACAACAAAGTAGCTTGTAGTTGAGCCGGAAAACAAGATGCTACTTCAAAATAAAAGCACCGTTTGTGTGCCAAAACAGTGCCACAAATCAAAAACAAAACAAAACAGCAAAGTAGCTTGTAGTTGAGCCGGAAAACAGGTTACTCCAAAATAAAAGCACATATTGTGCGCCAAAACACAGTGCCACATATCAAAATCAGAACAAAGCAAAGCAACTCAAATCAAAACCAAAACAAAACAACAAAGCAGCAAAGTAGCTTGTAGTTGAGCCGGAAAACAAGATGCTCCTTCAAAATAAAAACACAGTTTGTGCGCCAAAACACAGTGCCACACAAATCAAAACCAGAACAAAGCAGCTTGTAGTTGAGCCGGAAAACAGGATGCTACTTCAAAATAAAAACACAGTTTGTGCGCCAAAACACAGTGCCACACAAATCAAAACCAGAACAAAACAACAAAGCAGCTTGTAGTTGAGCCGGAAAACAGGATGCTACTTCAAAATAAAAACACAGTTTGTGCGCCAAAACACAGTGCCACACAAATCAAAACCAGAACAAAACAACAAAGCAGCTTGTAGTTGAGCCGGAAAACAAGATGCTACTTCAAAATAAAAGCACAGTTTGTGCACCAAAACACAGTGGCACAAATTAAAACCAGAACAAAGTAGCAGAGCAGCAGGAAAACAGGATGTTACTTCAAAATAAAAGCAAATGGGATCTGGAAATTTGACTCTATAACTCAAGTGTTCACTTACAGTTGACAACTATAAAGTGTTTTCCTGCTTTGCAATCTATATTCACACATTTAATCAACTATAATTGCATTCATAATAGGGATGGATACCGTTCACATTTTAACCGATGCAGTACCAATTCCTGGTACCCGACTGTCGATATCGGTACTCAACTATACCAATTTTCCGGGACTGTAGTGTGTGTTAATATGTATTGTTTTCTTTTGACAACATGTATTTTTTATTGCAACATTTATAAAAAAAATAGCTGATTATAACTGCTGTCCAGTTGTCACATATTATTTCTGAGTATCATTTTGGAGGTATGGCATTAAGATTGCAAGTCCAAAATGTTAATTGGCAGTAGTGTATAGTTCATGGTGTGTTTCTTTGGTTTTTGTTGCACCCTGAAGAGTGTTAATACTGTACGTATTGCACTTATTACGCACCAACTTTTTGGATTGTAACGTGCATTTTAGTTGTAGTTTTCATGACCAAATTTGAAGGTGTTAAAATCGCCGTGTAAAATAATTATAGGATATGTGAATCTGAATCTTTTAAATTTACGCAAATTTACTCTATTGGTGGGAATTATTTCGAAACATTGGCAGATTTAAAAAAAAATTGTTTTCATTATAAATATTCTACAATTGGGGGCCATCTTTCCATGCTTTGACTATCACAACAAATTTGTTTGAATTTTCCCTCACCCAAAAATCGCTGTGGCACAAAAGCATTTTAAATATACATGAAAAAGAATACACAAATAATGAATAAGAATGAAATGCATTAACATCTACAGAAAGCAAACATAAAGCTAGAATAACAATTATGAGTTAATAAAACATGAGTAAAAAATTACAAAACTACATACTGTATCAGAAAAATGAAACAGAAAGAGAATAAAAATAAAAATAAGTAAAATAAAAAAATCTTCCCCCGCTTATGTGAAGCCGGGTCGCGGGGGCAGCAGCCTAAGCAGAGAAGCCTCTCCCCCTCTACTTCGTCCAGCTCTTCCTAGGTGTCAAATGAAAAAAACAATTTATTTAAAAATGATATAAAAAGTTAATTAAAATGCTGCCAAGTTTCCTTTTAAGTATGACTCATTTCCTAGTAGCCTGGGCAATTCCCGGTGCTATATCTGTACGTGCATAAACAAACAAACTGCCCAAAAGTCGCAATCGGTTCTCACTGTTCGATCCTGCGCTCGGGATCTTTCTGTGTGGAGTTTGCATGTTCTCCCCGTGACTGTGTGGGTTCCCTCCGGGTACTCCGGCTTCCTCCCACCCCCAAAGACATGCACCTGGGGATAGGTTGATTGGCAACACTAAATTGGCCCTAGTGTGTGAACGTGAGTGTGAATGTTGTCTATCTATCTGTGTTGGCCCCTGCGATGAGGTGGGGGCTTGTCCAGGGTGTACCCCGCCTACCGCCCGATTGTAGCTGAGATAGGCTCCAGCACCCACCGTGACCCAGAAAGGCATAAGCCAGACCTGGGCATTGTGCGGCCCGCGGGCCGCATCCGGCCCTTTGTACGTCCCTGTCCGGCCCGCGTGAGGCCAATTATAAATTACAAAATAAATTTTAAAAAGCATCTATTTCGAGTGTGCAATACAACGGTGCTGCTTTTGTTTTGAAAAGCGTTATTTGTATTACTTCCGTGTGGACGTATGCTCGTGCGCGCAGCGGCAATCTCAAATTACAAAATAAATTTAAAAAAACATCTTTGTCGTGCGTGCAATACAACTGTGCTGCTTTTATTTTGAAAAGTGTTATATGTGCGTATGTCCTGTGAGGGAAGGCGCACAGCGACAAGTGATGCCCGCTAAAAAGAGAAAAGTTGATGACGAATGGCGTGTTTTCAACAAGACAAGTAAAGGTAAAGCTGTGTGCTTATTTGTGGTACACACGTTGCTGTGTTTAAAGAATATAGTGTAACGACCTGCTGAAGTAGATGTTGTCTTCTTGAGTTGCGTAAATGAGGAGTGAGGAGACGTGCGTGTGGAAGGAACGAGATATGTTGAGCTGTGTTAGTATAGCTTGCTCAATAAAAGTTTAAAAAGAGCGTCAGACTTGCTGTGCACTTCTTCTGGACGCTACAATTGGTGGCAGAAGTAAAACTTTGCGCATACTGCACTGTTTGTGTGCTACGTCATCGGGAGGTACGTGCCACGTGAGGAGCTCGCCGCAAAGAGAGAGAGAGAGAGAGCGTTTACAGGTGCAGCCACGCTGCTTGCCACGGGGGGAATTCCGCCCTCAATGAAGACTCCCAGGTTTGATGGCAAGGCGAACTGGGAGGCATTTCATCCCACTTCTGACATCAATTGTAGCGTCCAGAAGAAGTGCACACCAAGTCTGATGCACTTTTTAAACTTTTATTGAGCAAGCTATACTAACACAGCTCAACTTATCTCGTTCTTTCCAAAAGGAAAACCAATCCTCACTCCTCATTTCCGCAACAGCAACGCTTCCTCCTTCTTCGCCAATCACCTTACAGGCGTGCTACGTTCACAACGTTTTCTTATCTGGTTAAATAAAGGTTTTACAACAAAGAGGATGCAGGATAAAGTGACAGAAATTGAAATTTTTGTATTGTAATATACATCAGGAAGTGTTGTGTAAGAAAGTGTTAAAAATAAAACCATCAAAAGCCATCTGCTTTTGTATAAAGATAAGTTAGGTTAAATGAAAATATTATTATTATTATCTATCTTACGGTATATCAAAAATAATTTGAGCAAAATTTAATTGAAATATTGTCAGTGTGGCCCTCCAGCAGTGCTCGGGTTGCTCATGCGGCCCCCGGTAAAAATTAATTGCCCACCCCTGGCATAAGCGGTAGAAAATGGATGGATGTATGTTTATTAAAAAGAGCCGTTCAAAAGGCTTGATTGGTTTGCTAACGTCCCACCTCTAAACTCCAGCTTGTTCCGAGTTGCTTTCCCTCTTTGCTTCCTTTTTTAATGTCCTTTTTAACAATATTTAACCGAATTAAATGTTTTAATTGATATATCCTTTTTTTTTTTAACCTATACCTTTTTTTTAATTGTTTGAATGCGCCTAATTTAACTACATTTGCTTGTTCACAACAAAACGGGGTTTATTTGTCCCCATGATGAACTCTTTACCGTATTTTTCTGACTATAAGTCGCAGTTTTTTTCATGCGACTTATACTCAGGAGCGACTTATGTGTGAAATTATTAACACATTACCGTAAAATATCAAATAATATTATTTAGCTCATTCACGTAAGAGACTAGACGTATAAGATTTCATGGGATTTAGCGATTAAGAGTGACAGATTGTTTGGTAAACGTATAGCATGTTCTATATGTTATAGTTATTTGAATGACTCTTACCATAATATGTTACGTTAACATACCAGTTGGTTATTTATGCCTCATATAACGTACACTTATTCAACCTGTTGTTCACTATTCTTTATTTATTTTAAATTGCCTTTCAAATGTCTATTCTTGGTGTTGGGTTTTATCAAATAAATGTCCCCAAAAAACGTGACTTATACTCCAGTGCGACTTATGTTTTTTTCCTTCTTTATTATGCATTTTCGGCCGGTGCGACTTATACTCCGGAGCGACTTATAGTCCGAAAAATACGGTATATGTTAACTTTTCTTAATGTAAATATCAACATTAAGACTCTCATGGGACCCAAAAATCTCATGCATTTCAAATCCCTTTTTCCCCCTAAAGACTCCAATCTCTCCCTTGACCTGTTGCTCCGTTGCCCCTAATGACCTTGTCGCCTGGCTAAGCTAACAGCTTGCTAGCACAATTGTTATTATTGCACCGGCCAGTAAAAAAAAAAATCTTTAACCAAGAGCCGTGTCCCGCTGTCGGTATCTAAAGGCGCTTAAGGTTATCCGTCTTCTTTAAGTCGTCTTGCTGGGAAATCGTTACGAGCACAACTGGTGCGGGACATGCTGATGAGGTGGTAAATGGAAATATACGGCGGGTGCTCCAATAAAAGCACAGGGGATGGACGCCATGTTTGCAGCACGACTGCTGCGTTTGACTGTAACTTTCTCCTTCTTCACGTGTGTCTGAAGAACATTTCCACAGGTTTTAGAGCTACCGAGAGGCAGCATGAGATGCATGAAGTTCTAATCTCAATTAGTTGCATTTACTGCAAAAATACACAATTATTATTATTTGGTGTATTTTAGACAGGCCTTTCTTACATAAAAAAAAATAAAAACATGCACATTTCCTTATTTTAACCTTAGTTTTTGTATGTCAACATGTACTTTAAAATCGGACCAAACATATTTTTAGATATTTTAAATATTGTTTCCTTTTCTTTTGGCTGTTTAATGTTAATTGACACGTTTGTTTGGTTGTTTTAGTATTATACCTTTATTAAAAGCGCTACATTATAAATAAATGTTATTGTTAATGTCATTTCTTGAGTCTTGTAAAATTATTTTATGTATAAAGTCATGTTTTTAGTCATATTTTTCTGTTACAGCAACATTTTTATGGCCACACTTACTCCGTCGTCTCTTTTAATAAGCCATTTTTGAACCTGTGAGAAGTTGGCAAAAAAACAACACTGCTGTACATATCTGCTAAGTTTTCACTGTAAAACTTTTTATGTGCCATTTTAAAGATATTCAAAAATAATTATTCTGACCAATGACGTCATCCACATTTGTGCTACGTTTGTGCTGCACTTTTTTTAAAATATATATATTTTTAAATCTATTGTAGTTTTTGTTTGTGATTATAGTTTATATGTTATTAACATGTTGTTATTATTCATAACCAGCTCGCACCACCTGGTCAAAATCCCGTTTGTGCTACGAAAATGTATTTGTTAATCTATTATAGCTTTTATGTTATGTATGTATGGATGAATGGATTAGTTTTATTTGTTATGGGGCTGGATATGAATATTAAAACGTTAACATAAAAACTATAATAATTACTTCTTTTTTTTGCAGCACAAAGGTAGCACAAACAAATGGGACAAGTTTGGGGAGATTTTGACAAGGTGGGGAGCTTTTTTTTTTTTTTTTTGGTGGGGAGCTTGATGACATCACTAGTCCAAAAATGTATTTCAGAATAATTTATAAAAGGTAACAGCAACATTTTTTACAGCACAAACACATTTGTATATTTGCAATTATAAGGGGACCGTCTTCACACAGGTTTTTTTTTTTTTCCACGCAAATACAATTACTAAAAATTTTGCTGTAAAAAATGTGTGATTAATCACAAAAAAGGTTGCAATAATCATGTATACACAAAGGTTAATCACACTATTTTATTTTGACCGTACATGCTCTTTGTAATGTTACCGAATGCTGTAGCGAGTAAATAACATGCGTTTAAGTAGTAAATTAAAAAAGTAATGTATGACATGGTGACGATACAAATAAATGTCCAAAAATTGGGGTCTTTTTTTTCAAAGTTAATGTGAATTATGCAAGTAAGTAATAACCTGTGATTAATCATGCTTATTATGACTTCAAAACATAATCATTTGAAACCTTTTTTTTTTTTTTTTTAAATATAAATGATAAAAAGAAAAACAAATGAGATATTTTTATCCCTTATTGCAGTGGTTCTCATATGGGGGTACGCGTACCCCTTGGGGTACTTGAAGGTATGCCAAGGGGTACGTGAGATTTTTTTAAAATATTCTAAAAATAGCAACAATTCAAAAATCCTTTATAAATATATTTATTAAATAATACTTCAACAAAATATGAATGTAAGTTCATAAACTGAACATCAAATGAAGTAGGCTATTCCATTCATTACCATAAACCCAGAGTTTCCCCCATGCCATGATGGTTTGACCCTCACTAAAATGTCTGTCAAAAAGAACTGTGAAAAGAAATGCAACAATGCAATATTCAGTGTTGACAGCTAGATTTGTTGTGGACATGTTCCATAAATATTGATGTTAAAGATTTCTTTTTTTGTGACGAAATGTTTAGAATTAAGTTCATGAATCCAGATGGATCTCTATTACAATCCCCAAAGAGGGCACTTTAAGTTGATGATTACTTCTATGTGTAGAAATCTTTATTTATAATTGAATCACTTGTTTATTTTTCAACACATTTTTAGTTAGTTTTATATCTTTTTTTCCAAATAGTTCAAGAAATACCACTACAAATGATCAATATTTTGCACTGTTATACAATTTAATAAATCAGAAACTGATGACATAGTGCTGTATTTTACTTCTTTATCTCTTTTTTTCAACCAAAAATGTTTTGCTCTGATTAGGGGGTACTTGAATTAAAAAAATGTTCACAGGGGGTACATCACTGAAAAAAGGTTGAGAACCACTGCCTTATTGAGTCTGCCATGTCATTACCCTTTATTGCCACCTGATGGCAGTCTTGTAGCATTCATGAAAACAAGCAAAGGCCAGTGCATGCATGCATGATAACTTTTAATATGCAAGTTGATCTTTACTGTTTTTTGTGAGAAATTAAACTATCTAAAATATTTTTTTTTTTTCACCAAAAAAAGTCAAAATCCTTTTAAATTTCTTCATATTGAATAGTCAAAGCACTTTTCCTTTACAAGTCATGTTTAATTGACTTTCTCCTGTCATAAACAAATGCTTTTGTATACTACATGGTTGTAATCCAACTATAAGTACTGAATGTGAAATGTAATTTATTTGTTGTGTTTTTCTGTGTGTGTACACACACACAACCAGTGAAGTTGGCACCTTGTGTAATTCATAAATAAAAACAGAATACAATGATTTGCCAATCCTTTTCAACTTATATTCAATTGAATAGACTGCAAAGACAAGATATTTACTGTTCGAACAGAGAAACTTGTTTTTTTTTGCGAATAATCATTAACTTATTTAATGGCAGCAACACGTTGCAAAAAAGTTGGCACAGGGGCATTTTTACCACTGTGTTACATGGTCTTTCCTTTTAACAACACTCAGTAAATGTTTGGGAACTGAGGAGACACATTTTTTAAGCTTTTCAGGTGGAATTCTTTCCCATTCTTGCTTGATGTACAGCTTAAGTTGTTCAACAGTCCGGGGGTCTCCTTTGTGCTATTTTAGGCTTCATAATGCGCCACACATTTTCAATGGGAGACAGGTCTGGACTACAGGCAGGCCAGTCTAGTACCCGCACTCTTTTACTATGAAGCCACGTTGATGTAACACGTGGCTTGGCATTGTCTTGCTGAAATAAGCAGGGGCGTCCATGGTAACGTTGCTTGGATGGCAACATATGTTGCTCCAGAACCTGGATGTATCTTTTAGCATTAATGGTGCCTTCACAGATGTGTAAGTTACCCATGTCTTGGGCACTAATACACCCCCATACCATCACAGATGTTAGCTTTTGAACTCTGCACCTATAACAGTCCAGATGGTTCTTTTCCTCCTTGGTCCGGAGGACACGACGTCCACAGTTTGCCAAAAACTATTTGAAATGTGGACTCGTCAGACCACAGAACACTTTTCCACTTTGCATCAGTCCATCTTAGATGAGCTCGGGCCCAGCGAAGCCGGCGGCGTTTCTGGGTGTTGTTGATGAATGGCTTTGGCTTTGCATAGGAGAGTTTTAACTTGCACTTACAGATGTAGCGACCAACTGTAGTTACTGACAGTGGTTTTCTGAAGTGTTCCTGAGCCCACGTGGTGATATCCTTTACACACAGATGTCGCTTTTTGATGCAGTACCGCCTGAGGGATCGAAGGTCACGGGCTTAGCTGCTTACGTGCAGTGATTTCTCCAGATTCTCTGAAACTTTTGATGATATTACGGACCGTAGATGGTGAAATCCCTGAATTCTTTGCAATAGCTTGTTGAGAAATGTTGTTCTTAAACTGTTGGACAATTTGCTCACGCATTTGTTGACAAAGTGGTGACCCTCGCCCCATCCTTGTTTGTGAATGACTGAGCATTTCATGGAAGCTGCTTTTATACCCAATCATGGCACCCACCTGTTCCCAATTGGCCTGTTCACCTGTGGGATGTTCCAAATAAGTGTTTGATGAGCATTCCTCAACTTTCTCAGTCTTTTTTGCCACTTGTGCCAGCTTTTTTGAAACATGTTGCAGACATCAAATTCCAAATGAGGGAATACTTGCAAAAAATAAAGTTTACCAGTTCGAACGGTAAGTATCTTGTCTTTGCAGTCTATTCAATTGAATATAGGTTGAAAAGGATTTGCAAATCATTGTATTCTGTTTTTATTTACCATTTACACAATGTGCCAACTTCACTGGTTTTGGATATAGATATATAAATGTGTATATTTAATGTATATTTATGTATGTATGTATGTATCTATCTATCTATCTATCTATCCAGATATGTCACGTGGGGGTCGCATCTTTATGCGGGATCGTTCCTCCAATGCAACACGGACAACTCCGGGCGAAGGCGTAAAGGTAAGAGATGGTTTATTTATAATAAATAATACACCGTACCAAACAAACAAAAGAAAAGCGTGCCGAACGCACGGGAAGCTAAGGAAACCACTTAGCACAGGAGTCCAGAACATGAAATACATAAACGTGATTGTTGCTTACCGCAAACAAGGAAGCCAGACAGAGTGTGGCAACCAACGTGAATAAATAGCTCTCTGATTAGTGCTCAACAGCAGGTGAACGTGCCGAACACTAATCAGAGGCAGGTGAAAGCAATAAGTACCCATGGTGACCAAAACAAACCCCCGAAGTGCACAAAACAACTAAGGAAGTCCAAAACTAACAACTTAACTAAACAAAACATGATCCGGACCACGGATCATGACAACATATATATGTGTATATATGTGTATGTATATGTATATATATGTGTATGTATGTATGTGTGTGGATATATATATATATATATATATATATATATATATATATATGTATATATATATATATATATATATATATATAATATAATTATATATATTTATAATTATATATATTAGGGCTGCAACTAACTAACAATTAATTTGATAATCGATTAATCTGTCGATTATTACTTTGATTAATCGATTAATAATTGGATAAAAGAGACAAACTACATTTCTATCCTTTCCAGTATTTTATTGAAAAAAAAAAAAAAAGCATACTGGCACCATACTTATTTTGATTATTGTTTCTCAGCTGTTTGTACATGTTGCAGTTTATAAATAAAGGTTTATAAAAATTTTTTTTTTTAAATTGCCTCTGTGCATGCGCATAGCATAGATCCAACGAATCGATGTCTAAATTAATCGCCAACTATTTTTATAATCGATTTTAATCGATTAGTTGTTGCAGCCCTAATATATATGTGTATATATATATGTGTGTGTGTGTGTGGGTATATATATATATATATATATATATATATATATATATATATATATATATATATATATATATATATATATATATATATATATATATATATATATATATATATATATATATATATATATATATATATATATATATGAGGGGGGGGGGTCCTCTCCAAGGTTTCTCATAGTCATTCACATTGACGTCCCACTGGGGTGAGTTTTCCTTGCCCGTATGTGGGCTCTGTACCGAGGATGTCGTTGTGGCTTGTACAGCCCTTTGAGACACTTGTGATTTAGGGCTATATAAATAAACGATTGATTGATTGATTATATGTATGTATGTATGTATGTATGTATGTATGTATGTATGTATATGTATACATGTGTGTGTGTGTGTATATGTACACTACCGTTCAAAAGTTTGGGGTCACCCAAACAATTTTGTGGAATAGCCTTCATTTGTAAGAACAAGAATAGACTGTCAAGTTTCAGATGAAAGTTCTCTTTTTCTGGCCATTTTGAGCGTTTAATTGACCCCACAAATGTGATGCTCCAGAAACTCAATCTGCTCAAAGGAAGGTCAGTTTTGTAGCTTCTGTAACGAGCTAAACTGTTTTCAGTTGTGTGAACATGATTGCACAAGGGTTTTCTAATAATCAATTAGCCTTCTGAGCCAATGAGCAAACACATTGTACCATTAGAACACTGGAGTGATAGTTGCTGGAAATGGGCCTCTATACACCTATGTAGATATTGCACCAAAAACCAGACATTTGCAGCTAGAATAGTCATTTACCACATTAGCAATGTATAGAGTGTATTTCTTTAAAGTTAAGACTAGTTTAAAGTTATCTTCATTGAAAAGTACAGTGCTTTTCCTTCAAAAATAAGGACATTTCAATGTGACCCCAAACTTTTGAACGGTAGTGTATATATTTGTGTGTATGTGTGTATATGTGTGTGTATGTGTGTATGTATGCATATCTGTGTATGTTTGCATATATATGCATTGGTGTGTATATATGCGTGTTTATGCGTATGTGTGTGTATGTATGTATGCATATATGTGTGTATGTATGCATATATATGCATTGGTGTGTATATATGCGTGTTTATGCGTATGTGTGTGTGTGTGTATATATGCGTATGTGTGTATATGCGTATGTGTGTGTGTATATATGCGTGTATATGTATGTGTGTATATGTATTTATGTATGTGTGTGTATGTGAGTGCATAAGTATATATATATACGTGTGTATGTGTAAATGTGTGTGTGTATATACTGTATATACTGTACGTGTGTATATATATTTACGTGTGTATGTGTGTGTGTGTGTGTATATATATATCTATCTCTATATATATCTCTATATCTCAGACTAATCACACTCTAAACCAGGTTTAGAGTGTGTGTATGTACGTGTGTGTGTAAATATTTACTTATCCTTAAGTCATCAATCTACACATCTCCCTTTTCTTCTCTCCACACAGTGACATTAAAACAAAGGAAGAAAACAACCGCGAGAGACATTTAGAAGGGATTCAACGAGATTTGCTTCTTCCTACTCCTTTTCGGACATGTTGAATCGTCAACCAAAGTGTAACTTTGTTAAGCGTGTCCTCAACAAATAAAACCGTGACCGTGATGCATAGAAGTTCGACTCCGGCTGCAACCCGGCGATGTCCGTCTTCATCCCGGGGTTCCTTGTTACCATAGCGACACCCAGTGAGGGTGTGTGTTGGAGAAGTGTTGAAGATGAAGATGAAAGGAGGTATAAGGCTGTAATCAGATTGTCTCCTTCCCTCACACTTCGGATCCATCTTCTACCCTCCCGCTCCCCCGCTCCCGCCGCCACATAAATCACAATCGTCGGCGAGTCACCTCTCATTGCGGCGCCCGCAACACACATCCAGAGAGGGGGAGCCTTCAACCTTGGTTTCGGGCGTTGGATGTTGGAACGCTCCACCTCGTCTCCACACTCGGAGCTCCCACGCTTGTTTGCTGATACTTTCTTACGAGATGAAGACGGATTGGAGGTTAACGGCGTAATGATTCTGATTTACAGGCACCTCGCGGGCACTTTCCACCGCTCTGACAGCTTGGGTACCTCTTTCTCTCACTTTCCGGAAAGTTCCTGCAACCCCCCCGCCCCAAACTCTCTCTCTCTCTCTCTTGATAATTCGTAGCAGTCCTGCAGGCTACGTGAGAACAACAGCGAAAGTTCTGGTGGTCCATGCAGAACCACCAAAGTGCTTCATAATTAGAAAAACGGCTCATAATTACAGCGTGGTCACAGCCTGTTAGTTCCTCTTGCACACAGCTGCCCTGTGTGAGGCGGCGTGTGTTGTTTGTGTGTGTGTGTTCTTGTATTTCTACCCTTCTTGAGACAACAAGGAAAAGTACCTTCCATATGAGGACCGGTGAACAAGTTAGGACCGAAATCATGGGAAAACCATTGCATCTAATAGGGAATGTCGTCTCATTTGGTGGTGAAATCTATCAAAATGAGGGTGGTCCCAAAAAAGGAGGGATTTTTCAAATTGTGTGTCGCTTTTAAAAGTGCTCCCCCTCTGGCCAACATATGAAATAACAAGGTGTAAAATTTTGAAGTGCTCCCCCTCTGGCAAACATATGTAATAAGTGTGTGTAAGGAATTGAAATGGGCCCCCTTTGGCTAAAATGTATTAAAAAAAATAAAAATGAATATGTATATAGAGACATACTGTAATAACTTGAAGTAAATAATGAAGATTAAAAACCAATTACAAACAAAATTCCCCCAAAAATAAATAAACTAAAAGCAGTTTTTTTCTCACAATGTCGAATTTTTTCTTATAAAATCGGGAACAATTTCTCATATTCTGTTTCTGTAATAATGCAATATTTTCTCGTAAAATTATTACTTTTTTATGTAAAACTATTACATTTTAATGCAAAATGGTGACATTTGTCATACAAAATTCTGACTTTTTTCCACAATATTGCCAATTTTTTTTGTTGGTCTTGTAAAATTGTGACTCTTTTTTTTTTTTTTAGAAAAAATTATGACTTTTGTTTTGCCAAGTAAAGTTCCGATAATTATTATAATATTGCCAAAATTTTAAAGTTTTCTTATGAAATTGTGACTTTTGTCGAGTAAAATGACGACTCTTTTCATAAAATTGCCAACATTTGAAGCTTTTCTTGTAAAATTGCGACTGTTATTGAGTAAAATTCCAACTTTTATCACAATATTGCACAAATGTTCAGTTTTTCTTGTAAAATTTTGACTTGCATTGAGTAAAATTACAAATTGAATTATAGTGCTGCCAAAATTCAAAGTTTTTCTTGTGAAATTGTGAGCTTTTTCTTGTAAAATTCCAACTCATTTTTCACAACAAGATTTTCTGTATTTGCATAGTATGTATATGTTATTATTGCTGTAAATACAAATATTTATATATCTAGGAAGGGTTTGCCTAAAGAGGTAGGCATTTTTCTGAGGTCTCAAGAAGGTAACAAATACAAGGATGTGTGTACATGTGTGTGTGTGTGTGTGTGTAAGCTTCCCTCAGAGAGGTCAGGATGCAGCTGAGAAGCACAACAGATGTGCTACCCCGCCATGCTTTTATACACCAGCTGGGTGCGCTGTCAAAATACTATTAATTACAACCGAGGGAACATGAATGTGCATTTTAAAGCAGCGAGCGCAGCGCTGGTGTAACGTTCTCCTTCTCAACGCCTCGCCAATGTTGCCGCAGCCAAGTGAGACATAAAGTCAGCTTATTGATTGCACCTGTGGCGCCACACCTGCATCGCTGTGACACCTGCAGGACGTCGGCATTGGAGAAAATATGGAGTTGTTGCCACGTTTGTTTAGTTTTTTGTTAGAGTCCCGTGTTGGACCTGAGAGAGGGTCTTCTGGTTCTCGCCATCTCTGTTGTAGTTCTACTGCACTGAACCGAGCACACAACCTTAGAACATGTGAACATTTAGGAACATTTTGAGTTGTTCCTTATCTTAGGTAACCAATGTTACTCATAAACAATGTTCTGAGAATTTCTTATAGATACTCGTTACTTTACCAAAATAGTAGTTGAATTACTAACGGAATTACTAGGGAAAGTTATTAATACATAAAAAAAAAAACTTCAACTATCTGGCATATGCAGTAGAGCAGGCCTGGGCAATTATTTTGACTCGGGGGCCATATTTAGAGAAAAAAATGTGTCTGGGGGCCGGTATATCTATTTTTAGGAACACTAATACAAAACCTCACAATAATGTCTGATTGAATGCTAAAAACGTTATGACAGACCGCCTTAAAAATCGTAATGGAATTTTACATTTTTCTACGAAGGATAAAACACTGAATATTGACAAATTATTAACGTCACACCCCCTTTCGATCGACACATTTTTACAATTAGGGGAAATGCAACAAACAGTGAAATATGAACAATCTGATACATCTGATAAATCACTAAGCTTTAGAACTTTGTTGTGAAAATCTCCTTCCGCGTCTGTGGAAACGCTTCCCGCCCACACTGCTTGGTGCCTCGTCTGAGCTGCTGTGACGTAGATTACCTTAGTAACTAATTAGATGACCATAGTAACTGGTATATCATCCATAAGCGCAGATTCCAACCATTGAAATACTTTGTATAGTTGAAGACTTGCGGTCATTAGAAAACATGACTGCACATCATAATGGCAGCTACACTTTACATCTTAAACATCTAGAAAAAAAAAGATTTGGGAATATCAGGCGGGCCAGATTGAAAAGCTTAACGGGCCGCATGTGGCCCCCGGGCCTTAATTTGCCCAGGTGTGCAGTAGAGAGACAGTTAATATGAGAGCACAGTGTGCATGTCATCCAGTGTTTCAACAGAGCCGTGTTTGTTAGCTTCAGCAGTTAGCAGCGCCAGCTCTTTTGAATCTTTTCAGCGGATTGTGTTACCTCTGCTTGATAGAGTGAATGTGCTTCGGTGGCTGTCATATCTTCTTGTCAACAAACGGTGTATTGTTTGGATGGCACGTTTGTCACTTCAATCATTGATTTGTGGTTCAATATTCCCACGGTGTTGTCTGCTGTCACAGTGTGATGTGATGTTGCCTCTTCCTATTTGATATCAAGTTCATTTTTAGTACGGTGCTGCTTGTTGCTGTCACTAGTAAAAAGATATTTCCTGCATTGAACTTGCTGCATTTATTGATGCTGTTTTGTTGTCGACATTAAAGCACATCAGAAGTAGTTCCTAACGAACACTGCTCACCATCTTTGTTGAAGTTGTACTCTATTGAACCAAGCATAAATCCTTATAGCAATTTAAAATTGAGGAAAATTTGTGGTTGTTACCTTATTTGTTCGCTCGTTTGTTTCAGTTTTATGAGAGTCCCATGTCAGGGTCTTCTGGCTCGCCATCCCTGCTGTAGTTCTACTGTATTGAAACATGCATACATCCTTTATAACAAGTGAACATTGGGAAAATATGGAGTCGTTCCCTTGTTTGATCCCTCTACCAATCCGAGGTCACCCATGTTGCTCCTGTTGTAGTTCTCGGCCAAGTTCTACCGCATAGCTTCTTCGTCTGTCTCTCAATGAAGGCGAACGCTCTCCCTCCACCTCCCTTATGTCTCCTGCTTTCGCTCTTTGTATCGTCTTGTTTTGGTTTAACTTTCCAAGAACCTGCCGTTTGCAATATTCTCCGAAATCTAAAATATGTCATTGATAAACTGGTAGCTCAACGAAATTGACAAGATCTTCTCGACGTGAAGGTCAGGTCCTGAGTAACCTGTCTTTTTTTTTTTTTTTTTTTTTTTTTTATACAACATTTTTAATCAGTCCAACAAAATAATACAATAACAATCCAATTCCAAACCAAAACCCGGCCCAGCAACATTCAGAATAGCAACCCGCAGAGTAATTGAGAGGACACACAAACATGACCAAAAACAATCCAAAGTAGTCAAACAAAAATGAATATCTACAACAGTAATAATAATAATAAGAATTCCAACACAACGGTGATTAAAAATCCCTCATTTACATTGTCATCACAGCCTTTTATAAAAAAAACAACAATAGTGTGACAGTGGCTTACAATTGCGTCGCATCTCATAAGCTTGACAACGCATTGTGTCCAATATTTACTACAAGGATAAAAAATAAGTCATATTTTAGGTTCATTTGATAGTTAAAACAATATATTCCAATATAGGACTAATTATCTTAACTAAATGCATTTTTTTCTACTGATATCATCTCCATAGCTTGTGTATACCAGTCAGTATGAGTTGGACTATCAGCATCTGTCCATTTTTTTAATATTACCCTTTTTTGTTATGATGCATATTGAAAGAAATGCATTTTTACTCCTTGATAACACGTTACTAAATGGATGCAGATCACCAAGAATACAAGTTTACCTATTCTGACGGAATGTTTGCTGCTGGATACATGACGGACTCCTGGGAGAAGTGGAGGGTCCTGTGCCTGCCGACTCTTTCCGTCCAAGACATTGAAGGTGTCTATGTACCTACTCAGTGGCCTAGTGGTTAGAGTGTCCGCCCTGAGGTTGTGAGTTCAAACCCCGGCCGAGTCATACCAAAGACTATAAAAATGGGACCCATTACCTCCCTGCTTGGCACTCAGCATCAAGGGTTGGATTTGGGGGTTAAATCACCAAAAATGATTCCCGGGCGCGGCCACCGCTGCTGCTCACTGCTCCCCTCACCTCCCAGGGGGTGAACAAGGGGATGGGTCAAATGCAGAGGACACATTTCACCACACCTAGTGTGTGTGTGACAATCATTGGTACTTTAATTAATGTATTAGAAACTGTCATAACAGGTCATCTGCTGATTGGATAGAGCGTATGGCGTCACATTAGTACCAAAAATCCAAGCGCGTAAAAACTGTTATCGCGTTCGTGCGCGCGCGTGGTGCCTTTGTGCGCGCGCGTGGTGCCTTTGTGCGTGCGCGTGGCGCCTTCTGTCTCGTTTTGCGCGCGCGCGGTGCCTTTCTGCACGCGCGCTGTCGCTTTCTGCGCGCGCGCTGTCTCGGTCTGTGCGCTGTCATGTTTCATTTTGGTACTTTGGGGGCGGGCATGCTTAGACCGCCCCTTCTTTCTGATTGGCTTTGAGCAATCAGAAGTATAGCAGGGCGGGTCATCGTCAATATGTATCAAGATTTACGGAGGAAGAAGTGGATAAAAAAATGTTGGCTGAAAAAGAGGTAAGTTATTGAGCTGGTTTGGAGTGATTGTAAGGGTACTATTATTAAAAATAATAATAATACATTTTTATTTATAAAGCACTTTTCATACATTTAAAATGCAGCTCAAGGTGCTTTACATAGTTAAAAACAAAATGAGAAATAACACCCACACCCCATGAAGACAGTCAAACATGTACATAAAAATAAACAAACAACAACAATAATAATAACAACACAATGACAATAGCCAATCACAGGAACCCTCTGGATGTGGAGATCCAGAGGGCTCTTTGAGGAAACACTAGATGATAAAATAAATGGATTAAAAATAATTAAAATACACATCAGGTTAAAGTCCAAAAATAATATGAAATAAGATAAGATATAATCAAACATAAAAATAAACTACAATATGAAAAACTATAAAATAAAATACAATAAAAACTGAAATATAAATATAATAAGACCATATAAAAATAGGCTGATATGATAAAACATAAAAATAAGCTAAGATATGATAAAACATAAAAATAACTAATACTAATAGAATAATCCTGCACATTGGGCCTAATATTTGTGTAGTAAAGTGGTTTTTGAATTCGAGCAATGTAATCTGAAAGATGTTTAAAATATCAACAATTAATGTTAATATTTTTGAAACAATATAATTCTCATAACATGAGTATCTGTGTGGTGTGCATGAGAGAGTGTAAAGAAAAGCATTGCTATAGTTTCACTTCATCTGCCTTTTTTTACAACCTACTTAAAGTTGTATTTTTCTTTTTTTTTTTTTCATTTTTTTTTTCAAAGCCAATCAGAAAGAAGGGGCGGTCTAAGCATACCCGCCCCCAAAGTACCAAAATGAAACATGACAGCGCACAGACCGAGACCGAGACAGCGCGCGCGCACAAAGGCACCACGCGTGCGCAAAATGGGGTCGCGCGCGCGCACGAAGTGGAGAATCAGCGCGCGATAACAGTTTTTACGCGCTTGGATTTTTGGTACTAATGTGACGCCATAAGAGCGTTGCTCTGGTCTATTGACAGATCAGGAAGACAATGTCCGTCGCTTAGTGAGCATAGAGGCTGCCTGTCGTGATGTATGGATTGGGCAGAGCTGTAGCCACTTTCTAGGTTTCTGGATTTCTGGATTGAATCGCACACTGGATAACATCTCGGAGAAGCTTTCCGCGCGGTAAGGCGAAATTAAGTCCCTTTCCCCTTTTTCGAAAGACACCTGGGATGTTGACTCTGTTCCATGAGTCAGAGCAGAGCGACTTCCAGGCTGATGGACAAAACGCGCACCCACGGACCCACTATTCCAGGGGTGCTCATTACGTCGATCGCAATCTACCGGTCGATCGCGGAGGATGTGTCAGTCGTTCGCCAGCCAGGCATTAAAAGAATAGTCCTAAAAATGAGCGATCATAAATCTTCACTATGACGTCACTTTCGTCACTTGATTGACATTCACGGCACCTCGAGGGTCTTCTGAGATGACGCTGGCTGCTGCCAGCTCATTATTCAGAAAAAATGACCGACAGGAAGGCGAGAAACACTTTTTATTTCAACAGACTCTGGCGCCGTACCTGTCGTCAAAACTCCAAAGACCGACTGCACAGTTCCTGCCTTCACAATAAAAGCTCTGCTTCATCCTGCCTGCGCTAAGAGTCTCAGAATGCTGGCGTGCACAAGCTAGCAAGCTACGGAGTTTGCCGCCAATGTATTTCTTGTAAAGTGTATACAAAGGAGTACGGAAGCTGGACAAATAAGATGCCAAAAACCAACCACTTTCACGTGGTATTGGACAGAAAGGAGGTATTTTTTTCTCCTCCATTTGAAAATCAATCAATCAATCAATGTTTATTTGTATGCGGACGTTATCAGCACCACTGTCTGATTCCTATCAATGCAAGTCATCAGAATCAGGTAATACACCAACTTGTATTCTTGTCTTCATGAAACACAGGAATCTATATGTGTTAAACATGCTTGTATTATCATTAAACACCTTTAACTTGTTAACAATATTAACTATATGTGTTAAACATGCTTGTATTATCTTTAAACACCTTTAACTTGTTAACAATATTAACTATATGTGTTAAACATGCTTGCATTATCTTTAAACACCTTTAACTTGTTAACAATATTAACTATATGTGTTAAACATGCTTGTATTATCATTAAACACCTTTAACTTAACAATATTAACTATATGTTTTAAACATGCTTGTATTATCTTTAAACACCTTTAACATGTTAACAATATTAACTATATGTATTAAACATTCTTGTATTATCATTAAACACCTTTAACTTGTTAACAATATTAACTATGTGTTAAACATGCTTGTATTATCTTTAAACACCTTTAACTTGTTAACAATATTAACTATATGTGTTAAACATGCTTGTATTATCATTAAACACCTTTAACTTGTTAACAATATTAACTATATGTGTTATCATTAAACACCTTTAACTTGTTAACAATATTAATTATATGTGTTAAACATGATTGTATTATCTTTAAACACCTTTAACATGTTAACAATATTAACTATATGTATTAAACATTCTTGTATTATCATTAAACACCTTTAATTTATTAACAATATTAACTATATGTGTTAAACATGCTTGCATTATCATTAAACACCTTTAACTTGTTAACAAAAACATATATTTCATAAATAAGTAAATATAAATTATATATATGAATGAGGTAGATCCCCACGACTTGATCAATTGAAAAGTAGCTCGCCTGCAGAAAAAGTGTGAGCACCCCTGCACTATTCCATCCTGCGCCTTCACCTCTTCACCCCCCCGTGGTATCAGCGCACTGATTGCTGCAGCTTTGGGCCGTTGCAAGTCTCAAGCTTTTGTGTGTCTGTCCTTGGAGGGGTTGTCTGAAAACTACCCTATTTTCCGCACTATAAGGCGCACCTAAAAACCTCCAATTTTTTCAAAAGCTGACAGTGCACCTTATAATCCGGTGCGCCTTATATATGGACCAATATTGAGCCTCCAACAGGTAAAAGTTTCAATCAAGCAATTATTCGCAACTACGGTAAGCAGCCGCCGACTTAATTTTCCCCCGTAGAAGAAGAAGAAGCGCGCGGTGCATGCTGGGATGTATGACTGCGCGAGACGTGCCGTTTCATTTCCATTTGTTTGTTTATGTAAAGACCCCAAAATGGCTCCTTTTAAGAGACACGCTTACGACGCAGAGTTTAAACTTAAGACGATCAGTCACGCAGTAGAACACGGGAATAGAGCAGCAGCGACACTGACTCCATTAATGACGACTTCGACGAGACGCATGTTGGATGCCGTATTCGCCCAACTGTTTAATTCGGACACTGAAGAAGAAGAATTTGAGGGATTCGTGGATGAGGAATAACTTCATAAAGTGAGCTTTACACATACTTGCCAACCTTGAGACCTCCAATATCGGGAGGTGGGGGTGGGGGGGGGGGGGGGGCCTTGGTCGGGGGCGGGGGGCGTGGTTATTTACAGCTAGAATTCACCAACTCGAGTATTTCATATACATTTCATATATATGTATATATCAGTGGCGTGCCGTCACTAGAGGCAGGGGAGGCGGGGCCTCACCTGCCATCATGGAAAGAAAAAAAAAGTAAAAAGAAAAAAAAAAAAATTAAATTGTTATATGTATCCAGTGATAATACTAAAGTTATTTTCCATTTAACTTCACCAGTTTTAGATTATTTTTATTTTTATTTTTATTTTCACATTTGCCGTTCAAATACTGAGAAGAGACGGTGCGGTGATCAGCAGCCAGTTGAGGCACGTCACTGCGTTGTGCCTCACCATGGATTGTGCGCAATGACTCGGCTAACTGCTGGCCTGCTGTGCAGTGAGACTGTATTGCTATATGAATTATATCATACATTTCCATAGTTTAGTTAGCTGAGATGTATAATGTCCAGTGTATTTTGTCAACATCTGTATGTGTGTAACGTATTTCTTGTGCTGAGCGATCATACAACTGGAGGCTCGTCTCATAACCCCGCCTCCTGGTGCCAAGCACCTCCGCCGCAGAATGCACCCCCGACGGGAGCGCCGCGGCCACACCAACCAAAGCCCGCACCCAAACCCTCCACGTGCAAAACCGAATCCACCCAAAAAAAGTCACTTAACAAGAAGCCAAAAAGTGCAAAAACAACAATGCTCGCGCTGCAGGAGCCGCGAACGACCGCAGGGACACAACATTAGGTACACCTGCACTGCAGGGGCCGTACTTATCAAGCTTCTTAGAATTACTCCTAAGAAGTCTGCTAAGAGTTGACTTAAGAGTAAATAAATTCTTCGCTGAAAGCTGCACTTAAAAGTTAGTTATCAAGCGTCTTACTCACACTTTCAGCGAAGTGTAGGACTGAATCTTAAGTGTCACACTCAGAGCTGAATTACGACATTACTATGTGCCGTAAACGGAATTTTAGGTGACGTCATTTCTGTGTCCATAGAAATGACCAATCACGGAAGGGAATCCGTTGTCTAAGAATAAATAAATATCTTGGAAATATTTAAGTGGACAATGGGAGTGTATATTTTGACAATAAACTACAAAATAATACAAAACAAACTAGTCCCCGCCGGCACTCACGCTACCGCTCCCTCTCTTCTATCGCCCACACACTCACTGATGTCACTCACCTCACGGCCACACACATACGCTACTGTCATAACATTTTCTTTCCAATTCATTAATTAGGCAACTAATTTGAAACTGGTGTGGGTGGCTCTATATATACTAGCCCACTGCAGCCACATGCAGAAATCAACATGGAATCGAAAAGTATTAAATCTGTGACAAAAATAATATCCGCTCTGTCTAAACGATACCGTTTGATCAGCTGCTCGTCATCAAAAAAAAACAAAAACATTGTTCCGTTCCCTGAACGTTTGCGCACGTCTCTCTCGCCTCAGTGCCACCCCCTGCTGGCAACTCCTAACCACTTAAGACACCTCTGAAGGTCTCTTAAATATCGTGGAGAGTAGGAGTGATTCTTAGACTTAAGAACGTTGATAAAAAGCTTTTATTCTTAAGTTTGAGAGTAGGACTAAATTTCGCAAATTCTCAGGACTTAAGTGTAAAATGGCACTCTAAGAAGCTTGATAAGTACGGCCCCAGGTTCATATGTTTGTAAATCTGACTGTGATGATGCAGTCGTGCCTCACCAGACATTAACCTCACCGCACGCCACTGATATATATATATATATATATATATATATATATATATATATATATATATATATATATATATATATATATGAAACACTTCACTTTCAGTGAATTCTAGCTATATATATATATATATATATATATATATATATATATATGTATTTTATTTACATATAAAAGAAATACTTGAATTTCAGTGTTCCAGTGGCTATCCATTAGATGGCAGTATTGTCCTGTTTAACTTTTCCGTTCAACTTGCAAGCGTATTTCTTCATCTTGCTCGTCGATGGCGTCGCCATGTCTGTAATTTCCTCGTTCTTCTGCTCCCTCTCCTTGTTGTGTGCGCAGTTGTGCACTCCGCTCTCTAAAAGCCCTAGATGTTATGACGTCATTGGGCAGGCAAGCTGTTTTATTGTGGGAAAGCGGACGTGAGAACAGGCTGTCCCCACTCAGTCTCAGGTCCGCATTGAGCTGGAGGGGGCGTGGCCTCCAGCTCCGGCTGAATACCGGGAGTTTGTCGGGAGAAAATCTCTGGCAGGAGGTTGTCGGGAGAGGCGCTGAATACCGGGATTCTCCCGCTAAAAACGGGAGGGTTGGCAAGTATGGCTTTACCTGTTTGTTTTGTGTGTTGTGTTGTGTGACATTAACGTTTGAGCAACGTTGAGTTATTGATATATTGTTATTGCTCTGCACTATTTGGAGTGTTACTATATTGTGATTGCACTAACGTTTGATTTACCGTAACAGTATCACTGTTTTTTACCTGTTTATTGAATCAGGGAAAAGTCCCCCTCCACTATGTGATATGAATGTTGCACTACGTGTTATACCTTGCTGTTGTTAAAAGATAAACAAAACACCACGTCACTGACTTTACCTCGGGGGAAATAATAAAACAGCTGTTTATTCATTTTGGGAGTGAACAGACTTGTCAGAACGCTGGTTTGTAATCTATTAATAAAGTTTGACTGACCTATCTGACTGTTTTGTTGACATTCCCTTTAGCGCAGCTCCATCTAATGCAGTGCTGGGCAAATTAAGGCCCGGGGGCCGCATGCGGCCCTTTGAGCTCTTCAATCTGGCCCGCCGGACATTCCTAAATAATTGTTTTAGATGTTTAAGATGTAAAGTGTAGCTGCCATTATGATGTGCAGTCATGTTTTCTAATGACAGTAGGTCTTCAACTATTCTAAGTCTTTCAATGCTTGGAATATGCGTTTTTGCATGATATACTAGTTACTATGGTCATCTAATTAGTTACTATGGTCATCTAATTAGTTACTATGGTCATCTAATTAGTTTCTATGGTCATCTAATTAGTTACTATGGTCATCTAATTAGTTACTATGGTCACTATGAGATATCTCAGATTGTCGGTGGGTTTTTTCATTGTTTGTATGTTTGTTCATATTTCACTGTTTGTTGCATTTTGGTTGTGTTTCGGTTGATTGTAAAATATGTTGTCAATATTCAGTGTTTTATCCTTCATAGTTAATATTGTAAATCCCACATTCTTTATTTTCATGTACCGTATTTTCCGCACCATAAGGCGCCCCGTGTTATTAGCCGCACGTTTAATGAACGGCATATTTCAAAACTTTGTTTACCTATTAGCCGCCCCGTGCTATTAGCCGCACCTACGCTACGCTAAAGGGAATGTCAACAAAACAGTCAGATAGGTCAGTCAAACTTTAATAATATATTACAAACCAGCGTTCTAACAACTCTGTTCACTCCCAAAATGTAATGTACAAATGTGCAATCACAAAAATAGTAACACTCAAAATAGTGCAGAGCAATAGCAACATCAATAACTCAACGTTGCTCATACGTTAGTGTCACACAACACACAAAATAAACATTTAAAGCTCACTTTCTGAAGTTATTACTCATCCACAAATCCCTCAAATTATTCTTCTTCGGTGTGCTTCACTTGTTTTTTGACACCATCTGTGATGTGGACGCGCATGCAGTCATAGATCAACAGGAACGGCGCTGCGTGAAAAAAGTCACCCGGTGTCTTCGCGTAAACGTCTATCAACCACTCGCTCATCTTTTCTTCATCCATCCATCCCTTCGAGATAGCTTTTATGATGACGCCGGCTGGAAAGTTCTCTTTTGGCAAGGTCTTCCTTTTGAATATCACCATGGGTGGAAGTTTCTGGCCGTTAGCATGGCAAGCTAGAACCACAGTAGGACGACTTCTCATTCCCTGTGGTGCGAATATTCACCGTACGTGTTCCCGTTGTATCCACAGTGCGGTTCACAGGAATATCAAAAGTCAGTGGAACCTTGTACGCGTGTCTCTTAGTAGGAGACATTTTGTGGTCTTTACAGAAACACACAAATGAAATGAAACGTAATATCCGCGCGCTTCTTCTTCTACGGGGGCGGGTGCTCACCTTGGCGGTTGCTTACAGTAGAAGAAGAAGCGCTTCCTCTTCTATGGGGGCGGTTGCTTACCGTAGAAGAAGAAGCGCTTCCTCTTTTATGGGGAAAAAAGATGGCGGCTGTTTACCGTAGTTGCGAGACCTAAACTTTATGAAAATAAATATGAATATTAATCCATATATAAGGCGCACCGGGTTATTAGCCGCACTGTCTGCTTTTGAGAAAAATTGTGGTTTTTAGGTGCGGCTTATGGTGCGGAAAATACGGTACATTCTGGGTGTCTCATTCAGTAAAAAAATGTCAAATTCCATTTCGTTTTTTTCAGGCGGTCTGTCATAAAGTTTTTAGCTTTCAATCATTATTGTGAGGTTTTGTATTAGTGTTCCTAAAATTAGATATACCGGCCCTCAGACACACTTTTTTAATCTAAATCTGGCCCCCCGAGTCAAATAATTGCCCAGGCCTGATCTAATGGATGCATAACGTAACCCCAGCCTCTACTGTAGCGTCTATTCTATGCGCCTTATATGTGAACAAAGTTTTAAAATATGCCTTTAATTGAAGGTGCGCCTTATAATCCGGTGCGCCTTATAGTGCGGAAAATACGGTAATATAGTTGTCCTTTTTAAGTGCAATGACGATAAAGTTGTGTTCTATTCTAGACATGTAGGGAACTTGTGTTGAGCTGGGACAGAATTTGAGGAACATATGGAGTCGTTCCGTCGTTTGATTCCTCTGGTGAGATCGGAGGTCATCCATGTTGCTCATGAGTGAGGCCATGCTGGCTCGTCATCTGTGTTGTAGTTCTAGGCCAAGTTTTACCGTAGCGAACCACGCATACATTTAGAGACATTGTGTTCTGAACAAGGTCCTCCCCTAAACAATGTTTGAAATATTTAATTGTTTTGTGGGACGATTTGGATTCCATAGTTATATTTTGAAATTATTCAACTAGTTTTTCCTTAAATGAAATGAAAGCAGAGTTTTTCTCCACTTTGTTTCAGTTTAATGAGGCCCTGCTTGCTCGCCATCCCTGGTTTAGTTCTAAGCCAAGTTCTACCGCATATCTCTAGTCAAGCATTCATTTCAGGACTTTGTGTTGTACTTGGGAATAATAGTATATCATTATCTTGTAACCTCTCACTGATTTCTTGGTTTTAATTCGGGAATAATAATAAAACTTCATTGACAGGACGTGAAAATGGAAGAAAACGTGTACCTTTTTTCCCTTCATTTGTGAAGTCAACAGTCAGTTACGCCCCCATAAGGAGAAGAAAACATTTTGCGCCCCCCCACTCTCTGCCTCAACTATAAATAATATAATTTGTCTATAAAATTGTTATAAGTACACCTCTGCATAGCATTGTATCTTTATTACCTTTTAAAAAACCCAAAATAGTAACATGTTTTTTTTAGTCTCTAACCGAAAAGCACTAATAAAAATAAAATCATTTATTCATACTAAAAATAAATTATATAAACTAATCGATCAGCAACAATAACTTAGTATCACAATATATGAAACACTTTAACCTACAAAACAAAAATAAATTGTTTTTTTTAAGTCAAAATAAGGAAGTCAGGATTAATGGCTACAATGAGCACGTTTTGCAGTGCGCAGCTTTTCGAAGCATGATACCGTATGATACTGATAAAGCATGTTACCCGGGGTCACATCTGCACTACAGTGAAGAGAGGGCTTGTGGCTATAGCCATCTCCTTTGTAGTTCTAGGCCAAGTTGGACCGCATCAAACTGAAGGGACTAGTATTCTCAAACTGTGGTACATGTACCACTAGTAGTACGCGGGCTCCATCAAGTCGTACGCCCAAAAAAATCATTTGATTAAAGTACAGTGTTTTATTTTCCTATATTTAAACAATGTTACTGATCAAATTGTGTGTAATGTTGAAGTGGCCTAAAATATCAAATGTACTTGTTGAATAAAACATCTGTCTTGTTTCTAACGAATACGTAGGTCTACTACGCTACTGTATACAAACGTTGGTCATTATGGTGGTACTTGGAGAGCCACGTGTTTTCTGAGGTGGTATTTGGTGGAAAAAGTTTGAGAACCAGGGGCCGTACTTATCAAGCTTCTTAGAGTGCCATTTTACACTTAAGTCCTGAGAATTTGCGAAATTTAGTCCTACTCTCAAACTTAAGAATAAAAGCTTTTTATCAACGTTCTTAAGTCTAAGAATCACTCCTACTCTCCACGATATTTAAGAGACCTTCAGAGGTGTCTTAAGTGGTTAGGAGTTGCCAGCAGGGGGTGGCACTGAGGCGAGAGAGACGTGCGCGAACGTTCAGGGAACGGAACAATGTTTTTGTTTTTTTGATGACGAGCAGCTGATCAAACGGTATCGTTTAGACAGAGCGGATATTATTTTTGTCACAGATTTAATACTTTTCGATTCCTTGTTGATTTCTGCATGTGTCTGCAGTGGGCTAGTATATATAGAGCCACCCACACCAGTTTCAAATTAGTTGCCTAATTAATGAATTGGAAAGAAAATGTTATGACCGTAGCGTATGTGTGTGGCCGTGAGGTGAGTGACGTCAGTGAGTGTGTGGGCGAGAGAAGAGAGGGAGCGGTAGCGTGAGTGCCGGCGGGGACTAGTTTGTTTTGTATTATTTTGTAGTTTATTGTCAAAATATACACTCCCATTGTCCACTTAAATATTTCCAAGATATTTCTTTATTCTTAGACAACGGATTCCCTTCCGTGATTGGTCATTTCTATGGACACAGAAATGACGTCACCTAAAATTCCGTTTACGGCACATAGTAATGTCGTAATTCAGCTCTGAGTGTGACACTTAAGATTCAGTCCTACACTTCGCTGAAAGTGTGAGTAAGACGCTTGATAACTAACTTTTAAGTGCAGCTTTCAGCGAAGAATTTATTTACTCTTAAGTCAACTCTTAGCAGACTTCTTAGGAGTAATTCTAAGAAGCTACGGCCCCAGTGCTCTAAAGCAACTTCAGATCCATCTATCGATATAACATTTTCTTTTTATGTTTTATGCCTTTTCGGCAAAAGAAAAAACGTCTTTTTAAGAGCAAAAACACGATATATGCTAAATTTACCCACCCAAAAATGTTTCTAAGTTGAATATTTGAGCATTAAATAGGTCAATAGTTCTTAACATTGGTTTTATTCATTGGTTTTTGAGCAAAGACCGTTCAAAAAAGCCCCACTCATAGGTGTTAAAATGAAGTCATGCATTAATTGTCTTTTTTTTTACTTTAACACTTAAATATTCTAGAACAACTTCAGATCTTTTTGCCTAACACTTTTTATAATTTTTTTAATGATTTATTTATTTATTTTTAATGCCCTTTTTGTCATGGAAAATTTGTTTTTATGGCAAAACCACAAAATTAGCAATATTTACCCCTCTCCCCACAAAAAAAAACCCTAATTTGAATATTTGAGCCTTAAATATGTCAATATATCATAACATTAATTTTCATCCTTTATTATTGTTTGAGGAAAGACAGTTTTTGAAAAATACAAATCAAAAGGTGGTTAAAATAGGTCCTAAATGATTTTTTTTGTCTTTTACTTTCAACGCTTCAATATCTACATCAACTTAAGATATTTTAGCTGATTAGTTTTATTTTATTTATTTTTTTCCTTTTTTTTTATTTTATTAGGTTATGCCTTTTTTTATTTTTATTTTTTATGGCAAAAACACAAAATACACAATTTTCCTCAACATATTTCAAAATGGAATATTTGATGTGAAGTAATTGAAGCCTTCAATAGGTCAATGATTCATAACATTGATTTTGATGCATTATTACCTTTTTTTGAGCCTTGAAAAACCGCCTGCGTTGCAGCTTAGCGTCATTACATTCAACATTGCAACTTGACCTGTTTACTCTTCATTTTCACTTTATATTTAATAACATTATTATTGTGATATTATTTTTAGAATGTGCCATCCTACGGCCATCCCTGGACTAAATATGGATTTGGGATTCTTGGTCTGAGTAAACACCTGCAGCACGGACCCCTCTCGCCAGAGACACGCCCGGGTTTCTTTGCATCAACATCTGGTACACCTTTACACACACACACACACACACACACACACACACACACACACACACACACACACACACACACACACACACACACACACACACACGCACCCGCACAGTCCACTAAATGCAAAGTGGACCACCAACCAACTAACGGAGCATATGGCTTGATTCCTCTGGGTGCTCCTTCATTTCCCTCCTCTTCAAACACCCCCCACCGCCCCCGCCTACCTTCACTCCTGCTAACTTACTCCTTCTTTTCGACGAATCGTTGACTCCACCTGCACCCGGCAGCAAATTCCACACTCGTCGCCCCCCCGTGTGTCACTGCTATTTCTGTCCCGCGGGACTATAAACCGAGCTTCTTCATCCAGATGTACCTAATTCTGTGTCCAGCCGAGCGCTCTAATTCTCCCCCGCCATGTTCCAGGCCACCCCCAGAGTCAGCGTTTGAGGCTAAAAAGAGCAGCATCATTATAGCGTCCTGTTCCTAACAAACAAGAACACGGCGACATTGACCTTTTTTGCCGGCAAACTGAAGAGCGAAGCAAAAGAACGTGTTATGTATTTTACACGTTTCTTGCATTCTCCTGACATTTTACCGGAGTGTTCGCCTAACGATGCTTTCTCGGCGCTCTTCATGTGGCAAAAAAACAACAATTAGTGCCACTCTCGTCCCCGTCTTGCTTTCAGACTCGGCTAATCACGCCGGCAAGAGACGACGCCATGGCAACGCACAGCGCAGTCCCGACTTGCCATAGAGCAGCTGTTGCTTCTATCCAGGCAAAACCTCATAATTTTTCCAAACACATAAGCACAAAATAGCAAAGGTAGCTGTGGTGATTTCTGTAGAAAATGCACTTTTTTCCATCATTTTTCACTCATTTGTATCGCCTGCATATCTTTAGGTCGGAGGTCTTCAACAGGGGTCTTTGACATTTTGGTTGATTATACTTATACGAAGACCTCCTCAATCCCACCAACACGTCTTCCTATGAGGAAGCAGTGCCTGGGGAATCTGTGGTGGGCTCTCCTATTTCTGGGGCTGAGGTTGCTGAGGTAGTTAAAAAGCTGTGGATGAGATCCGCCCGGAGTTCCTTAAGGCTCTGGATGCTGTGGGGCTGTCTTGGTTGACAAGACTCTGCAGCATCGCGTGGACATCGGGGGCGGTACCTCTGGATTGGCAGACCGGGGTGGTGGTTCCTCTCTTTAAGAAGGGGAACCGGAGGGTGTGTTCTAACTATCGTGGGATCACACTCCTCAGCCTTCCCGGTAAGGTCTATTCAGGTGTGCTGGAGAGGAGGCTACGCCGGATAGTCGAACCTCGGATTCAGGAGGAACAGTGTGGTTTTCGTCCTGGTCGTGGAACTGTGGACCAGCTCTATACTCTCGGCAGGGTCCTTGAGGGTGCATGGGAGTTTGCCCAACCAGTCTACATGTGTTTTGTTGACTTGGAGAAGGCATTCGACCGTGTCCCTCGGGAAGTCCTGTGGGGAGTGCTCAGAGAGTATGGGGTATCGGACTGTCTGATTGTGGCGGTCCGCTCCCTGTATGATCAGTGCCAGAGTTTGGTCCACATTGCCGGCAGTAAGTCAGACACGTTTCCAGTGAGGGTTGGACTCCGCCAAGGCTGCCCTTTGTCACCGATTCTGTTCATAACTTTTATGGACAGAATTTCTAGGCGCAGTCAAGGCGTTGAGGGGATCTGGTTTGGTGGCTGCAGGATTAGGTCTCTGCTTTTTGCAGATGATGTGATCCTGATGGCTTCATCTGGCCAGGATCTTCAGCTCTCGCTGGATCGGTTCGCAGCTGAGTGTGAAGCGACTGGGATGAGAATCAGCACCTCCAAGTCCGAATCCATGGTTCTCGCCCGGAAAAGGGTGGAGTGCCAAGTGGAGGACCCTGCCCCAAGTGGAGGAGTTCAAGTACCTCGGAGTCTTGTTCACGAGTGAGGGAAGAGTGGATCGTGAGATCGACAGGCGGATCGGTGCGGCGTCTTCAGTAATGCGGACGCTGTATCGATCCGTTGTGGTGAAGAAGGAGCTGAGCCGAAAGGCAAAGCTCTCAATTTACCGGTCGATCTACATTCCCATCCTCACCTATGGTCATGAGCTTTGGGTTATGACCGAAAGGACAAGATCACGGGTTCAAGCGGCCGAAATGAGTTTCCTCCGCCGGGTGGCGGGGCTCTCCCTTAGAGATGGGGTGAGAAGCTCTGCCATCCGGGGGGAGCTCAAAGTAAAGCCGCTGCTCCTCCACAGACCCAGGACACGTTGGGAAGACTATGTCTCCCGGCTGGCCTGGGAACGCCTCGGGATCCCCCGGGAGGAGCTGGACGAAGTGGCTGGGGAGAGGGAAGTCTGGGCTACCCTGCTTAAGCTGCTGCCCTCGCGACCCGACTTCGGATAAGCGGAAGAAGATGGATGGATGGATGGATACTTTTAAAAAAAATATTTTTGTATATTCCCTGTATTTTTCCCACACATTGAAGAATATTTCAATTAACAATGAATCAACAAAGTCCAGTGTGTTCTTGCACGTCACTGCCGTTTGATATACCGTAATTTCCGGACTATAGAGCGCACCGATAAGCCACACCCATTCAATATTAGAAACATAAAAAGTTCATATACTAGCCGCACCGGACTATAAGCCGCAGATAAATACGTTGTGAAATTAGTTAATTACGCAGAAATATTTTGCAAATGTTTATTTACATACCTTGTTTTCAAACGGTGTCTGTAAGACGGCAGTAAAACAGCTGATCAAACAAAACAGAAGTCATCGTCATGGACCCGCCAGCTGCGGTAGCGAGCTCTCCAATCAGCTAAATCGACTCAAATCCTCCACGTTTTTGGTAAATTTACTGAGGAGTTTGTGAAACTGAAACAATACAAACAAAAATGCCATTGTAAGTTAATAATACTAACACAGACAAGTTAATAATGCTGACACAGACACTTTAAATGTGTTAGCATATTAGCTAATTGGCTAACATTACGATAGCACGTAGAAATATGCATGAAAATACTCCTACAGACTTCACACATGGGGAAAGTTTAGTAAGTAAGCATTGTTTTAGTTATATTGTAAAACTTACACACAGTGTTTTTGGCATGACGAATGAAGAATCCATGCGAGTAGAAACGCTATGGTCGGCTAGAAGACGGAACGGCACTTCTACTATCGGTTGAAAGCTCAAAAAGGGCACTGCAGCACCTGCAGTGAGCGAACTCGTCCAAAAGATGGCGCCATAATACAAACAATAACAAAAAAATATATAGCAATATTTGCATTATGGCCGTCTGCGAGGAAAAATCCATAAATTAGCTGCACCGTTTTAAAAAGGAGCGGCTTTTCGGTAATGTGTGACCAAGTCTGGTGTGGTTGTAATGACTAGCTGCACAGACGGTCTCATTATGTGTTTGTTAGCAAGGGCGAACATGCCAAATCTAAAACAAACAAACAAACAAACAAACAAACAAAAAACATCCCAAAATCTTTCTGTGGTGGTCTAACTATATTCAAAGGTGAAAGACACACCTTTTTAATCAGGCTTTTTACTCATCATCTTAAACACGTATGTTTTTTATTATCATTTTATTGTGTTGTTTTCTACCTTAATTATTAATATTACTACTATTATTCTCTCAATGTTATGTTTTTATCAACTTAATGTAATATATATTTTATTATTACATGTATTTCATCACATGGTTTTGTACTATTTTTTAGATGGCGTTAATTTTCGTTATTCTTCAGTGTGGACGCCTTAAAGGTGGCGTTTTTCCTCAAATCCTCAGTGACATGCCATGTTTTGTTTTTGATTTGTTATTTTCAAAAGTGCTGTGTGAGTGTGTGTGTTTGTGTTTGTTTTATTCTCTTCTATTTCTTTTTTGTGCAGCATTTTGTGTTTGCCACTGGCCTGTGTATGAGAAGTGTTATATAAATGAAGGTTGATTTGGTTGGTGTTGATATTTGTGGCGGGCCGCCAAATAACAACTGGATTTTTAAAAATCCAGCAGGCACAAGTATCCTTCGAAACAACGTTGCAAAAAATAGTATTTGTAAATTGAGACAATGCTGAAGTCTAACGTTGGATCCAGGTTGTTGGTTGGGAAATGACCAAATTTCAATCAACGTCACAACCTGACATTGATTAAACGTCGTCAAAAAGCATGTTGTTTCAACGTTGTATTTGTGTTGTAGAATATTGGTTGGGAAATGACCAAAATGCAATGATCAAATCAACGTCAGAACCTGACATTGAATAAACGTAGTCAAAAAGCATGTTGTTTCAACGTTGTATTTGTGTTGTAGAATATCGATTAGGAAATGACCAAATTTCAATGGTCAAATCAACGTCACAACCAGACATTGATTAAACGTCGTCAAAAAGCATGGTGTTTCAACGTTGTATTTGTGTTGTAGAATACTGGTTGGGAAATGACCAAATTTCAATGGTCAAATCAACGTCGTCAAAAAGCATGTTGTTTCAACGTTGTATTTGTGTTGTAGAATATTGTGTAGGAAATGACCAAATTTCAATGGTCAAATCAACGTCACAACCAGACATTGATTAAACGTCGTCAAAAAGCATGTTGTTTCGACGTTGTATTTGTGTTGTAGAATATCGATTAGGAAATGACCAAATTTCAATGGTCAAATCAACGTCACAACCAGACGTTGATTAAAAGTTGTGAAAAAGCATGTTGTTTCAACATTGTATTTGTGTTGTAGAATACTGGTTGGGAAATGACCAAATTTCAATGGTCAAATCAACGTCGTCAAAAAGCATGTTGGTTCAACGTTGTATTTGTGTTGTAGAATACTGGTTGGGAAATGACCAAATTTCAATGGTCAAATCAACGATGTCAAAAAGCATGTTGTTTCAACGTTGTATTTGTGTTGTAGAATATTGTGTAGGAAATGACCAAATTTCAATGGTCAAATCAACGTCACAACCAGACATTGATTAAACGTCGTCAAAAAGCATGTTGTTTCAACGTTGTATTTGTGTTGTAGAATACTTTTTGGGAAATGACCAAATTTCAATGGTCAAATCAACGTCGTCAAAAAGCATGTTGTTTCAACGTTGTATTTGTGTTGTAGAATAGTGGTTGGGAAATGACCAAATTTCAATGGTCAAATCAACGTCGTCAAAAAGCATGTTGTTTCAACGTTGTATTTGTGTTGTAGAATATTGTGTAGGAAATGACCAAATTTCAATGGTCAAATCAACGTCACAACCACACATTGATTAAACGTCGTCAAAAAGCATGTTGTTTCGAAGTTGTATTTGTGTTGTAGAATATCGATTAGGAAATGACCAAATTTCAATGGTCAAATCAACGTCACAACCAGACATTGATTAAACGTCGTCAAAAAGCATGGTGTTTCAACGTTGTATTTGTGTTGTAGAATACTGGTTGGGAAATGACCAAATTTCAATGGTCAAATCAACGTCGTCAAAAAGCATGTTGTTTCAACGTTGTATTTGTGTTGTAGAATATTGTGTAGGAAATGACCAAATTTCAATGGTCAAATCAACGTCACAACCAGACATTGATTAAACGTCGTCAAAAAGCATGTTGTTTCGACGTTGTATTTGTGTTGTAGAATATCGATTAGGAAATGACCAAATTTCAATGGTCAAGTCAACGTCACAACCACACATTGATTAAACGTAGTCAAAAAGCATGTTGTTTCGAAGTTGTATTTGTGTTGTAGAATATCGATTAGGAAATGACCAAATTTCAATGGTCAAATCAACGTCACAACCAGACGTTGATTAAAAGTTGTGAAAAAGCATGTTGTTTCAACATTCTATTTGTGTTGTAGAATATTGTGTAGGAAATGACCAAATTTCAATGGTCAAATCAACGTCGTCAAAAAGCATGTTGTTTCAACGTTGTATTTGTGTTGTAGAATATTGTGTAGGAAATGACCAAATTTCAATGGTCAAATCAACGTCACAACCAGACATTGATTAAACGTCGTCAAAAAGCATGTTGTTTCAACGTTGTATTTGTGTTGTAGAATACTTTTTGGGAAATGACCAAATTTCAATGGTCAAACCAACGTCGTCAAAAAGCATGTTGTTTCAACGTTGTATTTGTGTTGTAGAATATTGTGTAGGAAATGACCAAATTTCAATGGTCAAATCAACGTCACAACCAGACATTGATTAAACGTCGTCAAAAAGCATGTTGTTTCAACGTTGTATTTGTGTTGTAGAATATTGGTTGGGAAATGACCAAAAAATTCAAAAGTCAAATCAACGTCAGAACCCAACATTGATTAAGCGTCGTCAAAAAGCATTTTGTTCCAACGTTATGTTTGAGTTGTTCAACGTCAGGACCTAATTCAACAAGTTCTCAACGTTGTTTTAGTGTCGTATGCCTGCTGAGTCACCGGTTCTTCGCCCTTTCAGTGACCATTGTGACATTTCTGCGCAAAGAACCCTGTTGATCTTGAAGCAAAAGTGGTTGAAGTAAATGGGCCCGTTTTTGTGCGACCCGCCTCCGAGTCACAAGCATTTTCCGATGAGTATTGTCCCTTTTGCCGAGTGCGATTCCCATTGATTTTAATGGGCCTTCAAGTTTGGAGGCAATGTCTTTGAGGTAAAACTAGAACGCTGACAGTAAAATGGCGTCGTGTCTGAGCACGGAATGAAAAAGAAGAGCTTTCCAGCACACTGATTGTCCTTTCTCACCTTTCCTGTGTCCTGTGAGGCGACTTTAACATTCATCTCCTGAGACTGGCACGACATGTATATTTGCCGACAAACACGCCTGTCCCGTCACAACACTGTTGTCTGTTTACTTTCTCCTCTCAACCCTGTTTCCCCTCTTTTGGCACCCTGGTACTGAGAATCACAAACACACATGTGATGATGAGACAGGCGAAGGGGTCTTCGCACCCCTCCTGCAGGCAACGTGCCGTACGCCCTGACTTTTAACGACCCGCCTGCTCCTCGGGGCGGAGACGAGGAGAAACCAAAGAACATCCAGTATCTGGGAATGTCATCAGCTAGTCCTTAGCACCCTGTTACGGGGATGGTAATGAAGGTGTGTGTGTGTGTGTGTGTCCTCACTCAGAGGGTAGGTGTCTTCGAGATTGGCTTGTGGTTTGAGGCCTGATTCTGCTCCTCCTGGCATTAAGTGTCACCTTTTCCACGACGAATCCTTCCTGGCCCCTTCCTCACTGCACACACACCACTCTCATCATCACTATCATCTGCTGGATGTGTGTCTTTATGTTGTGT
Source organism: Entelurus aequoreus (assembly GCF_033978785.1). NCBI lineage: Eukaryota > Metazoa > Chordata > Actinopteri > Syngnathiformes > Syngnathidae > Entelurus > Entelurus aequoreus. The sequence goes on along the minus strand of NC_084742.1, from coordinate 9,018,581 downwards.
GTGTGTGTGTGGAAGTGTAAACGATGTTTATAGTGGCTCGGGTGAGTGATTGTCTTGTTTCTGTGCCGCTTTGCTCACTGTAAATCCCCAAGAATTCCTAATGGAACTCCAGAGCTGTCACACTTTAAAGAGTTGCACTTATTCATGTTTGGGTGATAAGATTATCGACTAGATCAAGGGTGTCCAAACTTTTTCCGTGGAGGCCATTTTGACAGTTTTCATTTTCAAAAAAAAAAAAAAAAAAAAAAAATATATATATATATATATATATATATATATATATATATATATATATATATATATATATATATATATATATATATATATATATATATATATATATATATATATATATACACACACATATGTGTATACATATATATATACATACACACATATGTGTATATATATATATATACATACACAGTATATATATATATATATATACACACACAGTATATATATATATATGTATGTATGTATGTATGTATGTGTATATATATATATATATATATATATATATATATATATATATATATATATATATATATATATATATATATATATATATATATATATATATATATGTACATACTCTCTCCCCATTCTAAACGGTACTTACTTCCCCCCCTCTCATCCAGTATTCAGTATTCCAGCTCAGTGGCCTTGTGGTTAGAGTGTCCGCCCTGCGACTGGGAGGTTGTGAGTTCAAACCCCGGCCGAGTCATACCAAAGACTACAAAAAAATGGGACCCATTGCCTCCCTTCTTGGCACTCAGCATCAAGGGTTGGAATTGGGGGTTGAATCACCAAATGATTCCCGAGCAAGCTGCTGCTCACTGCTCCCCTCACCTTCCAGTGTGTGTGTGACAATCATTAGAACTTTAACTTAACTTTTAACTTTAAGTATTCAGTACAAGAGCAAAGTGCGCATTCCTTCCATACTTGCTACAACGGTGACCTGTGCCTTTTGAACTGCTCGACCTTTTCAAATAAATCTAAGGAAGACAATTTTGTACAATTTTGTACAAGGCTCAAGGATGCAGTTTTATCTGGTGAAGCGAATGAATAGAGGCCAGCTTGGTAAGATCAAAGTCAGCTTTTGTCCTCTCGCCGAGAACTCATGGCAACACAAAGTTTTGTGATAACTTAGATACAATTATTCTGACAGAAGATTTGCGTCAGCCTGCGACACAAAGACATTTTGATAGTAGGTTAATATAGACCAGACCTGGGCAAATTAAGGCCCGCGGGCCACATGCGGCCTGTTAATCTTTTTAGTCTGGCCCGCCGGACATTCCCAAATAACGTTTTTAGATCTTTAAGATGGAAACTGTAGCTGCCATTATGATGTGCAGTGATGTTTTCTAATGACCGTAAGTCTTGAACTATACAAAGTCTTTCAATGGTTGGAATCTGCGCTTTTGCATGATATTTTAGTGACTAGTGTTGTCCTGATACCAATATTACTACTTTTCGATACTTTTCTAAATAAAGGGCACCAGAAAAAATTGCATTGGCTTTATTTTAACAACAAATCTTAGGGTGTGGCGGACCGGTACTTTTCAGAGGCGGTATGGTACCGAATATGATTCATTAGTATCGCGGTACTATACTAATACTCGTATATCGTACAACCCTACTAGTTACTATGGTAATGTACGTCACAGCAGGTCAGACGAGGCACCAAGCAGTGTGGGTGGGGACCGTTTCCACAGAGTTTCCAGAGCGGCCAGCCTGAAATGCGAGTGTCAGGGACAGACGCGGAAGGAGATTTTTACAACAAAGTTCTAAAGCTTAGTGATATATCAGATTGTAGATGGTTTTTTTACCCTTCACGTTCATATTTTGCTGTGTTTGTTGCATTTTTGTTCCATCTGGCTTGATTGTAAAATATGTCGATTGAGAGGGGGTGTGACGTCCATATGTTCTCAATATTCAGGGTTGTATCGTTCATAGAAAAATGTAAAATTCCATTCCGTTTTTTAAGGCGGTCTGACATAGCATTTTTAGCATTCAATCAGACTTTATTGTGAGGTTTTGTATTAGTTTTCCTAAAAATAGGAAACACTTTTTTCTCTAAATTTGGCCCCCGAGTCAAAATAATTGCCCAGGCCTGATATAGACACATCACGTGTCGTCTTCATTATAACACTTATGTAAGGCTTTTAATTTTTTGCGACTCCAGACAGATTAATTTTTTGTATTTTTAGTCCAATATGGCTCTTTCAACATTTTGGGTTGCCGACCCCCGGTATAGCACTTTATGTTGTGTTCAAAGTGTACAAACAGTCACTAAAATATGGACTTTTGTCGAGGATGCAACCCATTATCCATATTTACATTGTTTCTTGTGGAGAAATTTTGGATTTACAAAGCAATTGAGTTCGTAAATCGAGGTTCCACTGTGATATACTATTAATACAGGAGTGTGTGCAATAAGCATAGCATACCATGTACAAACCCCGTTTCCATATGAGTTGGGAAATTGTGTTAGATGTAAATATAAACGGAATACAATGATTTGCAAATCCTTTTCAACCCATATTCAATTGAATGCACTACAAAGACAAGATATTTGATGTTCAAACTCATAAACTTTATTTTTTTGCAAATAATCATTAACTTTAGAATTTGATGCCAGCAACACGTGACAAAGAAGTTGGGAAAGGTGGCAATAAATACTGATAAAGTTGAGGAATGCTCATCAAACACTTATTTGGAACATCCCACAGGTGAGCAGGCAAATTGGGAACAGGTGGGTGCCATGATTGGGTATAAAAGTAGATTCCATGAAATGCTCAGTCATTCACAAACAAGGATGTGAATGTGTGTCTCCTCAGTTCCCAAACGTTTACTGAGTCTTGTTAAAAGGAAAGGCCATGTAACACAGTGGTGAACATGCCCTTTCCCAACTACTTTGGCACGTGTTGCAGCCATGAAGTTCTAAGTTAATTATTTGCAAAAAAAAAAAAAAAGTTTATAAGTTTGAACTTTAAATATCTTGTCTTTGTAGTGCATTCAGGCCTGGCCCTAACCAATCTGGCGCCCTAGGCAAGATTTTAGGTGGCGCCCCCCCACATCGGCAGTGAATTGTATATACTCACAAGAAACTGAATAGCTTTGTCTTTGACCTTTTTTTTACTTAAAGAAAGCAAATTAACATATTATATAAGAATGTTATGTTATGATCATCTTTAACCGAATCACAGCAGTGCTCAAATTAAAAAACAGCATTCAGCACTCATGTGATATTGCTTAATTAACATTAATGATGTGCACTTTAACAACTAGGCTTACAACTATACCTAATATATAAAGGGGTGGAAAAGTGACTATTACCTGCAGGGCAAACATTAGCTAACCAGAAGGCAATAACAATGTAAACAAAAAACACCTGCTTAAAAGATCTAATACAAATGTCCCTGAGGAATGTAAGGTGGGAGTACTGTAATTACCTAACGTTACATTATTATTTTCCATAACAATTTAGCCCCCTCCACAATATTAACCCGACGTTAAAACAGAACTAGCTATTTATTGATTAGCAATTGCGGAATCATGTAGCATTAGCTTAATGCTAAAAAGCCAGGTTGGTATCACATTCTGTAACAGACAAATAATTTCATGTAGGCTAACGTTACCTACCTGCTACCTCTGTCTTTTTCTCGTTTCTCCTCCTCTTCTTTTCTATTTTTTCTTCCCTGGGCACCTGACAGTTTTGGCCGTTTTGATATCTTGTGTTGACTTTTTTATGTGGTGACGTCCAAAAAGAGTCATGATACGGGAAGGGAGGGGGCGCACCGTGCGGGGGGTGGGGGGGGGGGGCGTAATGTTGTAACAAATATTTCTATTAAATAGGCTTTACTTTGCATTTTAATTAGCGTGGGATTATTTTTTGTATTTAGAAATAATAGTACCAACTTTTTTTTTTTTTCCTCCAACATTTGTGGCACTGGCGTGGCGCCCCCTGATGGACGGTGCCCTTAGCATTTGCCTATACGGCCTATGCCACGGGCCGGCCCTGAGTGCATTCAATTGAATATGGGTTGAAAAGGATTTGCAAATCATTGTATTCCGTTTATATTTACATCTAACACAATTTCCCAACTCATATGGAAACTGGGTTTGTATATGCCTTACATGCAAATGATACCCTGCCTGGAAAATTGTGAGTAGTGTTGAAAGAAGGGAGTCGCATACATGGCGTGCGATAAAAGCAAGGCAGCAGATGACTCTTTGATAGTCCGCACGGAGCAGCAAGGCGACTTCCAAGATGGATATTTGATTGGCTAATGCAATGAGGTGTGCAGCAACAGAGGGCACCCCGCTCTTGTCTCCCGCTCTCTCTCAGCCTTGACGGAGCACGGCGACCCACCGGGGACGTCTCTGATCAATGCAGTCATTACCCTATAGCTGCAGACGAGCGGGAGGGACGCTGCGCTGCTCCACGACGAGGTCACAGCGGCGGCAAATGTAAAAAATATGTCCACCGGAATACGCTACGTCGCGCCATTAGTCGGGCTGCGCAGCGAGGCGACCTCCTTAGGCCTCAGGTAGAAACGTGGTGTCACTACACCAGACCTGGGCATTCTGCGGCCCGCGGGCCACATCCGGCCCTTTGTGCGTCCCTGTCCGGCCCGCGTGAGGCCAATCATAAATTACAAAATACATTTAAAAAAGTGTCTATGTCGAGTGTGCAATACAACGGTGCTGCTTTTGTTTTGAAAAGCGTTATTTGTATTACTTCCGTGTGGACGTATGCGCGTGCGTGATTGTGAGTGAATGTGAACAGCTGCAATCACAAATTACAAAATAAAGTTGAAAAAACGTCTATGTCGTGCGCGCAATACAACTGTGCTGCTTTTATTTTGAAAAGTGTTATATATGGGCGTATGTCCGTGTGTAACCTGTGAGTGAAGGTGCACAGCGACAAGTGATGCACGGTTTACACCCGAGACGCTAAAAAGAGAAAAGTTGATGCCGAATGGCGTGTTTTCAACAAGACATGGACTGCCAAGCAACGTTCCCTCTAAGGTGCGTGCCTGCGCAATTGCGAACTGCTCAAGCGTCCCCTGCGCACAGCAAATATATGCCGCGCACCAAATCAAATCCCATCTGAATTCTAAACAAAATAAACACATTTATTCTGTGTAATTTTGCAATGCAACGTTGAGTGACAGTGACAACAAGCGGCCCTAACGGTGTTCGTCAACACCGTTCAATTGAACACCGTTCAATTATTGTAACGTCTATCGAGATGCTTTGAGGCCAGGAATTATATCGATCACTTTATTAAACAAAACTGTTTATATTCGGCCATAACCACACCAAAAACATGAGTAAAACACTTCTATCTCGAAAAACTAGTCATTTTCTGCCGTACAAACCAGGCCAAAACCAACTTGTCATCTGTCACCAACACGCATACCTCTAAACCACTGGTGCGTTTATGGCCACACAAAAAGTCGGACAACTCAAACACCACACAAAGTTACACTATAACTCCTCAGTCATACGTGTGCTTATTTTACTGTCATTTATTATTCATGTTAATTTATTTATATTAATCATGGAATGCTGTTACTAGAGAACGTTACAGGAATGCACACTTCATCCTATGCTTACATTTCATTGTGCAACATGAGGATGTTTAAGGGGAACTAAATGTGATCTCTGAAAGGGGTACACATGATTTCCAAAGCAGTGCTTTTAGTATAAAGTTAAGTTAGGTTAAATGAAAGTATTATTATTATTATTAATTATTTTTATTATTATTATTATTATCTTACGGTATATATCAAAAATAATATTGAGCAAAATTTAATTGAAATATTGTCGATGTGGCCCTCCAGCAGTGCTCGGGTTGCTCATGCGGCCCCCGGTAAAAATTAATTGCCCACCCCTGCACTACACGGTCAGGCCACGCGTGCGCGAGGACCAATTGTCTAATTGTTTTACGGCATTCCAGTTACCATGCCCTTTTTGGTACTATTATTTTGAATAACATTATCGAATACAAAATTACATACAAATCAAACGTTACTTAAGAATACAGTATTTATTTTGAAACCGTACTTAGCAGCCTAAATGGCAAAAAAAATAAAAAAATTGTTACTGCTTTATTTAAATTCAATACATTAATTCCCGATACTGATTATTTAAGTTTAGTTTTTTGTTACACCACATATATAGTAAGTGCCTGGTTTAAAAAAAATAAATAAAAATAATTTAACCTTTTTTTTTAAATCTGCCCCTTATTCATTTTTATATTTGTGTTCCCTTGTACTCCTATGTAAGCTATTGTTTGTACTAAACATGAATACAACGTTTAAATATCACCGAACATGACGTAGCAGAAGCTACTGTCACTGCTCGATCAGTAACGGAAGACACGATCGGTCCACGCATGCACGAAGATTACCGTATTTTACGGGCTATAAATCGCTCCGGAGTATACGTCGCACCGGCCGAAAATGCACAATAAAGAAGGAAAAAAACATATATAAGTCGCACTGGAGTTTAAGTCGTATTTTTTGGGGGAATTTATTTGATAAAAGCCAACACCAAGAATAGACATTTGAAAGGCAATTTAAAATAAATAAAGAATAGTGAACAACAGGCTGAATAAGTGTACGTTATATGACGCATAAATAACCAACTGAGAACGTGCCTGGTATGTTAACGTAACATATTATGGTAAGAGTCATTCAAATAACTATAACATATAGAACATGCTATACGTTTACCAAACAATCTGTCACTCCTAATCGCTAAATCCCATGAAATATTCCTCCCCGGTGTAGCCTCTGGTATGTCCTTTCTTTCTGCCGCTCGATTGCCGTTCTCTGCTGCATATTTCACTACGTCCAGCTTGTAATCTGCAGTATATGATTTCCTTTTCGGTGCCATTTTAGTTCAGCCCTTCTCAGTTTTCATAAGTTACCGCCAATGTTGAAGGGATCCATTTTAATAGCTACGGCAGTAGCATATAGCAGTTAGCATCCCATGACCCACAATGCACTTCTGCCATGACCCTCCCCCGCCGAATTCTTATTGGTTGACGTGTGAGTGACGATTGCTGCCATTTGCTCAGTCTCTTACGCAAATGAGATAAATAATATTATTTGATATTTTACGGTAATGTGTTAATAATTTCACACATGTCGCACCCACGGCCAAACTATGAAAAAAACTACGATTTATAATCCGAAAAATAGGGTACATCACTTCCTAGACTTGCATTTTTTTTTTTTTCAATTGGTCAGAAATTGTGATTTTATTCAGAAGTTTGCATCTTGGGTTTGAATGTAGCACTGTTGAATCGAATGTTTTCTTTTTATTTATTTTTTTAAATATATTTTTCATTTTTTTTCATTTTTTCTTTTAATTTTAATTGAATTTTTTCTTTTTTCTTTTGTATTTTTTTTAACTTGCATTATTTTGTACGACGGTGCCTTGGAAGGTCCTGTTCTGTGATAATTGAATGTTTAATGAATGTTTTGTATAAAAAATAGCTTACTTAAGAGTAAAAGGGAACACGGATATAAACAAACAAAAAACAAATTATTATCGCCACATTTTCAACAACTTTCACTCTTGTCATTGCAATTAATGACGCACGGGGGCGCAACTGACTCCCATCTTTAAAAGTTTGTTTGGTATACTTTCATTTTTTTTTTTTTTTAAACAAGGCACTTACTGTAACTTAAATCTATATCTGTGGCCTGACAAAAAGTACGCTTTTAAATGATCAGTATTGTGGATTGATGTATTTAATGTAAATAAAGTAGTAAACAAAAATATTTATTTATTTCCCATTTAAGGCTGCTGAGGTTTCGGTACAGTTTCAAAATAAATGCTGTATTCTTAAGTTGACGGGAGTGACGTAGTCTTCGCACATGCGTGGACCAATCGGGTCTTCCGATACCGGTCGGCTAGTGACACGTAGGAGAGTTTGGGCCTAAACACTTCCTTTCCGTCCTCGCATGTAATCCCCACTGACACGCACTCGCTTCCTGTGTGCTCGCATGCGTGCGTTCTTCCCTAACCTACATGTGCACCATATGTGCATTCTAGTTCCATATTTGTAGGAGCCTGTACGTGTTTGTGTACAAGCCAAATATGTCGAGGCCCAGTCCCGGCGGAGCGGCGTAATGATTCCGGTCTGTTGGCTCTGCAACGCCACGACGATGTTTGCGGAGCCGCCGAGTGTGTTTACCCGTTTGGTAATGGCTTCACGCGGTGGGGCGTTACCTCGGGATTTCCACTGTTGTTTAGCAAAGAATAAAAAAATAAACTTCTCCAGTTGAGGAGGCAACAGTTGCAACCAGTGTTGGGTGCTTGATTTTTGGCCATCCTGTAGGGGGCACTGTTGGACCTGCTAGAGAGGGAGGTGACTTCTATTACCTTGCACAAATGCTCCTTTTCTCTGTCGCAGCCTGTTAACTTAACACAAGGTCAAAGGTCAGTTCATAGGCGCAGCATTAAAAAAAAAATGCAGAAGGGGTAAGAAAAAAAAAAAGCAGTCATTGTTAGTAACGTGGCAGTCTTGCCTGTTGTCGTCATTTATTGCTGTTTTTTGGATCGCAAGTCTTGGAAAGGCCAAGGCTTAGGTAAGGAAACTATTTGCTGCAGATCTGGGCAAAGGACCCATCCGTCCATCCGTTTCTACCGCTTGTCCCTTTTTGGGGTCGCGGGGGGTGCTGGAGCCTATCTCAGCTGCATTCGGGCGGAAGGCGGGGTACACCCTGGACAAGTCGCCACCTCATCACAGGGACGTTAAACATTAATGATAAATCCTAGAATGCACAATAAATACTGTGAATCGGGGTGTCCAAAGTGTAGCCTGCAGGGTAACTACTGGGATTGTCCTGAAAACAAAGTTGTGTTGTACTTGTGCAATGACAATAAAGACCTATCTATCTATCTAATATGTTTTTTGCAATTTTAATTTTGACAGTACCACACAAGATATGTTTTAATTACTGATGCAGGTTTATTGATTTTTAAATGCGCCATACATTAACCCATTTTGTACAATGCCCAGTAGTGCGTAGATGTGTTTCTGTATAGTATTTCTCCGGCAATGTTCATGTGGTGACTTAAATTATGGTAATTTGAAAGGTAATCATTGAAGTCGGAGATCACTGAAGGCCTAGGTGGGAAACACACCTCCCGCCACTGGTATATACCAGTGACGTGCGGTGAGGTTCATGGCTGGTGAGGCACTGACTTCATCACAGTCAGATTTACAAACATATGAACCCTAAAGAGTATCTTATTCACCATTTGATTGGCAGCAGTTAACGGGTTATGTTTAAAAGCTCATACCAGCATTCTTCCCTGCTTGGCACTCAGCATCAAGGGTTGGAATTGGGGGTTAAATCACCAGTGGGCGCCGCTGCTGCCCACTGCTCCACTCACCTCCCAGGGGGTGAGCAACGGGATGGGTCAAATGCAGAGGACAGATTTCACCACACCTAGTGTGTGTGTGACAATCATTCGTACTTTAACTTAACTTTAACTTTACACATACAAACTGTAGCACACCAAAAAGCACATTTAATAAAAAAAAACATTATTATGGTCTTACATTTACTTATAAATGAAGTCCATGCGCCGCTCCTTTTGAACAAAAGCATCGATAACTTGTTTATAGAAGTCTTCCTTATCTTTCTTCAGTTTTAAAAGTCTCTCTGTCTCGATGGAGATCTTCCTTTAATTTTACCTCCTGCTTCGATTGAAAGTCCAGTTTAGAAAACTGTTTTATTTTAGATATGTAATCCTCCATGTTAAAAGTTCAGGCGAGAGGAAAAAATAAACGATCGCTGCTAACTGTTGCTGCTTGTTGTCACTTCTTCTGCAGCCGAGTAGTCGCAAGAATGATCTCTGGGATCACTACCGCCCTCTACCACCATTAGGCGGGATTAGCGAGCCTCACCCAGTGCGTCTTCGCAGCCGTTTTATGATCGCTCAGCACAAGAAATATGTTACACACATACAGTTGTTGACAAAATACACTGTACATTATATACCTCAGCTAACTAAACTATGGAAATGTATAATATAATTCATATAGCAATACAGTCTCACTGCACAGCAGGCCAGCAGTTAGCCGAGTCATTGCGCAATCCATGGTGAGGCTCAACCGGCTGGTGACTCACCGCAAGTCTCTTCTCAGTATTTGAACGGCAAATGTGAAAATTCAGCGATTTTGAATAAAAATAATCTAAAACTGGTGAAGTTAAATGGAAAATAACTTCATAGTATAATCACTAGATACATATAACAATTAAATTATTTTTTTTTCTTTTTACATTTTTTTTCTTTCCATGATGCCTCCCCTGACTGCACGTCACTGGTATATACATATATGTAAACTAGATTTCCCAACTGAATAAAAAAACAATGGGCTCCAGCAAAAATAGAACTTTTCTTTTTCAGCGGTTATTACTATGTTACTATTTAAAAAAAAAAAACCCTAATACTGGTGTCATATCTGCTAATGTAGTTCTGTTGTAGTTAAAAAAGGCCTATGCCAAATATGGCCCCGATAATCAGTCGATCCCTAGCATTTGAGGTAGATAGATGTATGACATCACCACTACGTGCCTTTCTATTTCAAACACAGTGCACCATCAAGAAAGTTATCCTCTTGTTCGATCGCCGCAGGTACATCAGCCGCTCCTTCCTCCCCCGAAGGCGTCATCTTAGCACTTCGGTACAGCGTTAGCCTGTTTTCTGAACATCCTGCTGGGATAAGATGTCCACCCCCCGGGGGAGGGGCGATCGTCAGTCATTTCGCACTCATCCCCACGACGGCGGTAACCGCTTTTGTTTGTCCACATCCCGCTGCCATCTCGCCTCGGGGCGCAACGCGGCGGAATCCCCTCAGTCACCCCGACAGAAGAGAGAAAAAAAAGGGAAAGGGAAAAGGGACGGGGCGCTTTGGTAGTCTTGGGAGCATGAGGCGTGCTCGGAGGGAGGTATCACTTGGGGATTTTTCCGGAGGACCAGCAGCCTCACGCCGGGGGGGCTGAGGTGCATTAATATTAGATCGTGCATCATCTTGCCTGGACACAGTCCAACAGGCACCGAGGAATCGCGTCTGCGCCGCACGCCAAAACGGATAAATAAATAAATCCCAAAGTTAAAGGTCAAGTAGAAGACTTGAGAACGGTTGGCGTGCATTGATGGAATCCTTCACACATAATACGTTTAATGCAACTCTTAGACAGCCGCCTTTTTCAATGTTATATACAGTACATGCATCTCGCCGGGTCACTGGTGTTCGTGAGTGACAAGAAGAAAAGCGCTGACTGGTTTGGCTCACCTGTTGGTTTGAGTTTTTAGAGGACTGTTTTTCAGACTTAAATGCAAATAAATATTTGGTCTGGTTCCTTTGTTTGGGACAAAAAAATAGCCCTGTTATGCAAAACATAAAAGTCCACCGCAGAAGATGCTAGTTCTCAGGAGGATAAGAGGAATCATTCATCCTAATGATTTTAGGTCAGGGGGGTAGAGATGGGTTCTATTTACATCTGAAACGACACGGTACTCAATTTTCTGTACTTTTGTGATAATATCAATTTGTAAAAATATATATATATTTTTTTTAATTCAAGATAACTGTTCTTGTTTTCGTTACACTTCTGCTTCTCATTTGCAAGTATGCGTTCATCTTAGTTTGTTCTCGGTGTGTTGCTGTAGCCAGGAAGTAGTCTTTGCCATTGGACTGAATGTGTCAGTCTTGTGGAGTCCCACAAAGTGTTTGTACTGGAAGTATTGTACTTTTTACTGTTTGATTGTAAAGTGCGTCTTAGTTGTACTTTTCATTACCAAATTTGGAGGCGTTGAAATCCCCATGTAAAATGGCTAATGCTAATCAATAGCATGTGTGTGGCATATCCAATGTAAATTAGCACCAAGCTAGCTTGTAAACTAGAGTCTTGCCCTCGAGCATTCTCTATTACTTTTGAGCACTTTTTTTTATCAGGCATTCTTGCTTTGTTGGCATGGAAAATGTAAACATTACCCAAAGGCAGTTCACCATAAATACTCCTGGTCGTCCGCCAAGAGCTTGAACCGAGTCTCGCTCTGTCAGGGAGTCTTCCAGCTTTGCAATTTTTTAAAAGCATTTTTGAAATGTTACCATGTTTAAATGACATTTTTTTCCTATGCTGACATACTAAAATATATGTACTTGCATTTTGTGCAATATTTCATACACAGACACACTTGTGTGCTTTTTTGGTGCACTTTTCTTTATTTAAATACATCTGTTAATACTAATGGTGCAATAGGGCTCTGTGCAGTAATACCAGCACCCTAACTTATATGCAACAATTTTAGCACTTTAGCACTGACCTGAGGTCATGCAGCAACCTACTGTTTTATATTGGTCTCCATTTTATTTCTTTTGTATTATTACATCTGAGTCTGTATATTTGATTGTACCGATTACTATGTCTGATCTTGGTGCTGCCTTACTTTTCAGTTTCTAATCAATCAATCAAAGTTTATTTATATAGCCCTTAATCACAAGTGTCTCAAAGGGCTGCACAATCTTGTTGTATATACCAGGGGTCGGCAACCCGCGGCTCTAGAGCCGCATGTGGCTCTTTAGCGCCGCCCTAGTGGCTCTCTGAAGTTTTTTCAAAAATGTATGAAAAATGGAAAAAGATGAGGGGAAAAAAAAACTTTTTTTTGTTTTAATATGGTTTCTGTGGGAGGACAAACATGACACAAACCTCCCTAATTGTTATAAAGCACTCTGTTTGTATTAAACATGCTTCACTGATTCGAGTATTTGGCAAGCACCGTTTTGTCCTACTAATTTTGGCGGTCCTTGAACTCACCTTTAGTTTGTTTCCATGTATAACGTTCTCCGACTTTCTAGGACGTGTTTTATGCCACTTCTTTTTCTGTCTCATTTTGTCCACCAAACTGTTAACGTTGTGCGTGAATACACAAAGGTGAGTTTTGTTGATGTTATTGACTTGTGTGGAGTGCTAATCAGACATATTTGGTCACTGCATGACTGCAAGCTAATCGATGCTAACATGCTATTTAGCCTAGCTATATGTACATATTGCATCATTATGCCTCATTTGTAGCTATATTTGAGCTCATTTAGTTTCCTTTAAGTCATCTCAATTCAATGTATATCTCATGACACACTATCTGTATGTAATATGGCTTCTAATTTGTTGCGGCTCCAGACAGATTTGTTTTTGTATTTTTGCTCCAATATGGCTCTTTCAACATTTTGGGTTGCCGACCCCTGGTATATACCATCAACCTGCCAGGGACTACAGATGGAAATTAGCCTTTGGCTACCATCTGGCACATTCATATTTTATATTTTACATTTTTGTGCATTGTCCCATGTACAGAGGTGGGTAGTAACGCGCTACATTGACTTTGTTCTGTTTACTTTAGTAACTTTTTGGATAAATTGTACTTGTCAGAGTAGTTTTAATGTAACATACTTTTACTTTCATTTAGTATTTTTGAGAACAAACGCTACTTTTACTCCTTTACATTGAGTTTCATTCTGAACGGTACATTTCAAGATTCAAGATTCAATTCAAGATGCTTTATTGTTGTCCATTCTTTAACATGTACAAGACACATAAGAACTGAAATTTCAATTTCGGCACAGTCCCACTAAGAGCAGACATACGTTACAAAGGGACAAGACGGGACCGCCAACGGATCAGCCACTGACGGCGCTCCTTAAAAAAGGTGGGAAAAAGGTGACATTGGGAAAAAGGGAAGAGTAAAAAAAAATATCAGTCTAAGGCTGGACCCTCAGGAGGGGTCCAGACTGAGTCCGAGGAAAAAACCTCACATAGCATGGCACACATAAACATGATACATGTAATCACAACAACTCGCATTCAGATAGGGAAGATGCTGTGAGAGGCGGGTGGGACCTGATATTCAGCTGGGAATGACTAAAACAGTAAATAAACACAAGACATATATATACTCTATTAGCCACAACACAACCAGGCTTATATTTAATATGCCACAAATTAATCCCACATAACAAACACCTCCCCCCTCCCGTTCATATAACCCGCCAATACAAATCAAACACCCGCACAACACACTCAATCCCACAGCCCAAAGTACCGTTCACTTCCGCAATGTTCATACAGCACATATATTTCCCCAAAGTTACGTACGTGACATGCACATAGCGGCACGCACGTACGGGCAAGCCATCAAATGTTTGGAAGCCGCAGCTGCGTACGTACTCACAGTACCGCGTCTGCGCATCCAACTCAAAGTCCTCCTGGTAAGAGTCTCTGTTGTCCCAGTTCTCCACAGGCCAATGGTAAAGCTTGACTGTCATCCTTCGGGAATGTAAACATTGAAACACGTGTTTGTGTTGCTGCAGCCGGCCGCTAATACACCGCTTCCCACCTACAGCTTTCTTCTTTGCTGTCTCCATTGTTCATTAAACAAATTGCAAAAGATTCACCAACACAGATGTCCAGAATACTGTGGAATTTTGCGATGAAAACAGACGACTTAATAGCTGGCCACAATGGTGTCCCAAAATGTCCGCTACAATCCGTGACGTCACGCGCAAACGTCATCATGCCGAGACGTTTTCAGCAGGATATTTCGCGGGAAATTTAAAATTGCACTTTACTAATCTAACAATTGCAATGTAAAGATTTCATCATTAATATATATAAACTATCAGACTGCGTGGTCGGTAGTAGTGGGTTTCAGTAGGCCTTTAATATTCAGTGTTTTATTGCTCATAGTTAAAATTGTAAATCGCCCTTTTTTCGATTTTAATGTGCATTTTTGGTGTCCCATTCAGATTAAAAAAACTGTAAAGTTCCATTCCGTTTTTTTGAGGTGGTCTGTTTTTAGAATTCTATCAGACATTGTGACTTTTGGTATTAGTGTTCCTGAAAAAAGGGAATCAAACACACATACTGTACAGCAGATTTTTACAGCTGAATGTGTGCGTATAATTTATACACATACACATTGGCCCCCAAGACACATTTTCTCTGTCAATGTGGGCCCCGAGTCAAAATATTTGCCCAGCTCTGATGTAGCGTATAGTTTGAAGTCCATATTGAAGCGCTAAGACAAGAACATGGCTGACGAGGAGAAGATGCAGTCACAATTTAAGACCCACCCGCACAACGGCGACTTTCAGAAAGTTTGAAAATGGTCGGTAAAACATAATCCATGCAAAATTTTGACCAAAGCACCATGTACCGGTAATATAAACCACAAGGAACTGTTTTCAATGTAGAAAAAAAGATAATATAACCCCTTTAATGTATTATACGTGGACAAAGACACTACAGGGATACCTGCTGTACATTTGGCCATGGTTTAGCTTAGCATAACAGTTTGAAGCCTGGGAAAAATCCACAGGGTGTATATTATTTAAAACAGCCTTTAATCTCACCCTCCCAGCGTTTAGTAGCAAAGTAATAATGTGTTGTGTTAACCCCCGCTGACCCATGAACATTCTACGCAGGCTGTTGGTGAATTATTATGACGCATCATGCAGCGATGGAGGCCACCTACAATCAGCCGGAGCAGCGGTGGACCTTCACCTTAGACTTTGCGGTAAGAGTGCAAATGGATTTTTGGTACATTGCGACATTAAGATGTTTCCGTTTTGTCAAAAGGTATCTATGCAGGTTGCTTGCCTGTTAGCTGTTTTACTGCCACATCATTGTGTGAATGCCCTCACGACGTTATCCTGACACCTACATTCATTTATTTATTGTGTGAATGCCACAAGGCCTTTTTCTCAATCCTGGAGTGTGAAAAGTTTGCACTTACAGAAAGAGTTCTGTAGTTTCTGACTGTCTGTGAGCCCATGCATATGCATAGGCTGCATCTTGCTTTTTCCAGTATTCATAATATTTAGGGATGTCCGATAATGGCTTTTTGACGATATCCGATATTCCGATATTGTCCAACTCTTTAATTACCGATACCGATATCAACCGATACCGATATATACAGTCGTGGAATTAACACATTATTATGCCTAATTTGTAAAGATAAGGTCCTTTTTTTAAAAAATAACAAAATAAGATAAATAAATTAAAAACATTTTCTTGAATAAAAAAGAAAGTAAAACAATATAAAAACAGTTACATAGAGACTAGTAATTAATGAAAATGAGTGAAATTAACTGTTAAAGGTTAGTACTATTAGTGGACCAGCAGCACGCACAATCATGTGTGCTTACGGACTGTATCCCTTGCAGACTGTATTGATATATATTGATATATAATGTAGGAACCAGAATATTAATAACAGAAGGAAACAACCCTTTTGTGTGAATGAGTGTAAATGGGGGAGGGAGGTTTTTTGGGTTGGTGCACTAATTGTAAATGTATCTTGTGTTTTTTATGTTGATTTAAAAAAAAACAAAAAAAAAAAACAAAAACAAAAACGATGCCGATAAAAAAAACAAAAACGATACCGATAATTTCCGATATTACATTTTAAAGCATTTATCGGCCGATAATAATAATAATATTCCATAATATTGGACAGTTTTATTGGTACTCTTCCTAAAACGAACCTTGACTGCAAGCAAATCATCCACACTACCAGGAAATATATTTGTTGTAG
This sequence comes from Entelurus aequoreus, assembly GCF_033978785.1. Taxonomy (NCBI): domain Eukaryota; kingdom Metazoa; phylum Chordata; class Actinopteri; order Syngnathiformes; family Syngnathidae; genus Entelurus; species Entelurus aequoreus. The sequence continues at coordinate 9,001,943 of NC_084742.1, read as the reverse complement.
CAAAAAAAAATTACTTCTGAAATTAGCCAAAGAGCAGCACTTTTGCAGAAATGCATTCTGGGTAACATTGTCATTTTGACCTCTTACATCAGTGTTTTTCAACCTTTTTTGAGCCAAGGCACATTTTTTGCATTGAAAAAAATGCAGGCTCACCACCAGCAGAAATCATTAAAAAACGAAACTCAGTTGACAATAAAAAGTCGTTGTCGCAATTGTTGGGTATGACTTTAAACCATAACCAAGCATGCATCACTATAGCTCTTCTCTCAAAGTAGGTGTACTGTCACCACCTGTCACATCACGCTGTGACTTATTGGAGTGTTTTGCTGTTTTCCTGTGTAGTGTTTTTAGTTCTTGTTTTGCGCTCCTATTTTGGTGGCTTTTTCTCTTTTTTTGGTATTTTCCTGTAGCAGTTTCATGTCTTCCTTTTGAGCGATATTTCCCTCATCTACTTTGTTTTAGCAGTCAAGAATATTTCAGTTTTTTTTATCCTTCTTTGTGGGGACATTGTTGATTGTCATGTCATGTTCGGATGTACATTGTGGACGCCTTTTTGCTCCACAGTAAGTCTTTGCTGTCGTCCAGCATTCTGTTTTTGTTTACTTTGTAGCCAGTTCAGTTTTAGTTTCGTTCTGCATAGCCATCCGTAAACTTCAATGCCTTTTTCTTAGGGGCACTCAACTTTTGTTTATTTTTGGTTTAAGCATTAGACACATTTTTACCTGCACGCTGCCTCCCGCTATTTCCGACATCTACAAAGCAATTAGCTACCGGCTGCCACCTACTGATATGGAAGAGTATTACAAGGTGACTCTGCCGAGCTCTAGACAGCACCGACATTCAACAACTACACATCATTTGCAAAAATATTTTTAACCCAAATAGGTGAAATTAGATCATCTTCCACGGCACACCAGACTGTATCTCACGGCACACTAGTGTGCCGCCGCACAGTGGTTGAAAAACTGGGTCTTACATTATGAGTTCATTTAAAGTGGCCATCTTTGAAGTTCAATGAATAGTCACTTTTGCAGTTCATAGACTTTGACTTTGTGACAACTTAGTTGAATGTTTGTTTACTACATATATATGTGTAACACACATATACATGTGAAGTATCAGTCCAAGCGAGGACGTTTTAGCTTTACATAACCATACAAATTGGTCCAAGAAGACTTGTAGCAGAAATATCTTAATAACACATGTAGTTTGGCATTGTGTGTTGTAATTTAGCGGTATCTCTTTATTCCCCCTATCAATCTTAGCCATGGTTACAACTTTTTTTTTCTGTAAATGTTAGCTTGTTTGCAAGTAAATATTTTATACAGTCAGGTAACATTTCGTATTGTTTAAAAAAAAACATTGATTTATATTCAACATTAGCTGAAAATGTAGTACTGTCACAGCAATGAATTCTGGGTAGACATATGTCAATTTTAACTAATGCTGGACACTGAATTGACAAGTTGGATAGCATGCTGGTCTCTCATGCCAGCCACCAGGGTTGGACTCTCTGAGGTACCAACAGCATGGACTGAACCAGGAGGGTTAAAATAGTGGATAAACTTTGGCATGCTTACTTTCTCAAATAAGTTTGCAGCCGTACACCTATCATATAGTTTAATTTCAACTATTACAACATAATTTAACATTTTCATATTCATACTACGTTTCAGTACAGTTTCCAATCAACAACCTTCAAACCGTTTAACATCCAAACATTTAATATCCAAACTTCTAGTTGTTCAAAGCTATATAGTACACTGCAAAAAGTCAGTGTTCAAAAACTAGAAAAAAAAACAACTAAAATTAGGGGTATTTTATTTGAACTAAGCAAAATTATCTGCCAATAGAACAAGAAAATTTGGCTTGTCAAGACTTTCCAAAACAAGTAAAATTAGCTAACTTCAATGAACCCAAAAATACCTTAAAATAAGTATATTCTCACTAATAACAAGTGCACTTTTCTTGGTAGAAAAAAAAGATACCATTTTGCTCAATATGTTGAAAAATATTCTTAAATGAAGTAAATGCTAGTGCCATTATCTTGACATAATGATATGCGCTCCGCATTACAATTCTTGAAACCAGCAAACTTATACTAAAACTAATTTATTGTTCTTAATGGAAAGGCAACAAGGCAACCGCTTGTTACTCTCGGGGTCTCCTAGCCGCTCAGGCAAATCATATGGTCTAAAAATGCATTTTTCCATTGATAACATGACATTATCGCGCCAAGTGCGTGCTCTTTCAGTCAATTAGTGCGCATATATACAGCTCGGCCCCCGGCCAAATTTTTTTAAATTGTAATTTTGAAGAATCTATCTGAATGTGCATGAACTATTTCTGTTCAAAATTGTTTGAAATGTCACATGGTAAATGTTTAAATATTAACTGTCAGTTTACTGTACTGTGCCAACTGTACTACTATATGAGTACGTATTTTCTATTGTTTCATTGAAAATAAAACCGCAAAGTCCATTTGGCTGTCATCTGTTTTAATTATGAGACACAATTGTGTCAAAGTCATGATTTTTTTTTTCATGCTTGAAATAAGAAATTACTAATGTACTGTAATGTAATGTAATGTAATGTACTTATGTACTGGCAGCATGTTATGTACCAGCAGCCCAGTTACATGTACTGGTGGTTATGTTAATGTTCAATACATAAAGTGATAGACTATATTAAACATTACTCCAGATTGCAGTGCTGTACATGTTAATATAGTATTATCTATTGCTGTAAAACTAGTGTTGCAGAATATCATATCAATATTGGTAAACCATATGTATACTGTGTAAAAAAGTTTATAATTACAAACAGAACCCTATTTACAAGGCAGAGATTAAGAGTAGTTCATTCCTAACAGATCCTATTCTATCTCAATATCCATTAAACTTTAGAGATAGTCTTGACTTTACAAGTTTTTTTAAAGATATAAACAAGGGTACTTTGACTCATGGTGTCGTTTAAATGCCCAAATAGCAGTGGGAGTACAAAGATGGTTACTAAACCGTAACTGACAGTGGTAGGCTGAATAGCTATATGGTATGAAGTAAGCCATGTTTAATGGTAATTATCTGACGGCCCAGTTACATATTACATATTACATAGATAGGTGTGGATAAAATGGGATGGTCTGTATAATAAAGGCCTCAAATATGCATGATACTTCGAGCCAGGCATCTCACTACGGTTTTAACTTTTTTTTTTTTTCGCAGCAATGCATTTTGGGCTCATAATTGTACTTCCGCGCAATATTGGTATGACTTTTAAATGGTACCATGATTCAAAGTAACCTTGTATATAGCTGTCTCTAAATACTGCCCCAAATATTTATTATTGAGAATTTAACATACCGTTACAACTAATGTAACTTGTATAACAATCGAGGAAACTGTTTCTACATAAACATATACAGCGCTATTATTTGCAGCGTTCATACGAGGCAGTACTCACCAAGTTTTTGCTTATAACATATACAGTATATATGCTTGTTCACGATAAACCGATGCAACTGGATATCCAGTTCGAGAAGTGGCTGGTTCGGCTACGCTGGTTTCAGCCCCCTCAGTCGATAAGGTTCAATTGTGAATCTTTAGGTAGTTCTACTATTAACACACAAAATCCGGTAATCACGCGATATCAGAAATCAGTTGACGTTATTTGTCTTTTAAAATGACACGAGTGCCAGGGTTGTCTGTTAAAAGGGTCACTCGCTTGTTACGTTACTTATGTAACTGGAGACGAGAATAGACGTGTATACATGGACCGGGTGTCGTGCGAGACTAGCAATCACTAGACAGTTTATCATTAAAACATGAGATTCACGGCTGCCGGCGAATAATTACCAACAAGACACGTAACGTCAATTACTGTTATTCTCATGGCATTCAACCGATCAGTTGTCTTAGAAGACATTTGGCCTCTCACCCGAGTAGTTTTGGTCAGTTCATGCTCATAGACTGAGCTTGGACAGACCTAGTCTGAGTGCTTGGTGCCAAGGTCCTAACGATTTATCCTCTAACATGAGTAGTGTATGCACAGGAAGTAGAGATGTCCAATAATATCGGCCTGCCGATATTATCAGCCGATATATGCGTTAAAATGTAATGTCGGAAATTATCGGTATCGTTTTTTATTTTTATTAAATCAACATAAAAAACACAAGATACACTTACAATTAGTGCACCAACCCAAAAAACCTCCCTCCCCCATTCACACTCATTCACACAAAAGGGTTGTTTCTTTCTGTTATTAATTTTCTGGTTCCTACATTATATATCAATATATATCAATACAGTCTGCAAGGGATACAGTCCGTAAGCACACATGATTGTGCGTGCTGCTGCTCCACTAATAGTACTAACCTTTAACAGTTCATTTTACTCATTTTCATTCATTACTAGTTTCTATGTAACTGTTTTTATATTGTTGTACTTTCTTTTTTATTCAAGAAAATGTTTTTAATTTATTTATCTTATTTTACTAATTTTTTTAAAAAGTACCTTATCTTCACCATACCTGGTTGTCCAAATTAGGCATAATAATGTGTTAATTCCACGACTGCATATATCGGTTGATATCGGTATCGGTTGATATCGGTATCGGTAATTAAAGAGTTGGACAATATCGGAATATCGGATATCGGCAAAAAGCCATTATCGGACATCCCTAACAGGAAGTAATGTTTTTCTTCAATTGTGGTGTAAAAAAGAATGTGTCCATCAACCATAGAATCGAATCGTTCATACACTAAATCGAATCTTATCGAATCGTTTATACACTAAATCGAATTGTATCGAATCGTTCTATCACAAAATCGAATCTGTTTTATAAATAAATGGTTTTCGAATCGCATCAAAACCCATGTATCGAGATGCGAATTGACTCATCACAAAGATTTAAATCCCTACTATATACCAAGTAAATAATGTATCGTGATTAGGGCTGGGCGATATGGCCTTTTTTTAATATCTCTATTTTTAGGCCATATCGCGATACACGATATACACTACCGTTCAAAAGTTTGGGGTCACATTAAAATGTCCTTATTTTTCAATGAAGATATCTTTAAACTAGTCTTAACTTTAAAGAAGTACACTCTATACATTGCTAATGTGGTAAATGACTATTCTAGCTGCAAATGTCTGGTTTTTGGTGCAATATCTACATAGGTGTATAGAGGCCCATTTCCAGCAACTATCACTCCAGTGTTCTAATGGTACAATGTGTTTGCTCATTGGCTCAGAAGGCTAATTGATGATTAGAAAACCCTTGTGCAATCATGTTCACACATCTGAAAACAGTTTAGCTCGTTACAGAAGCTACAAAACTGACCTTCCTTTGAGCAGATTGAGTTTCTGGAGCATCACATTTTTGGGGTCAATTAAACGCTCAAAATGGCCAGAAAAAGAGAACTTTCATCTGAAACGCGACAGTCTATTCTTGATCTTAGAAATGAAGGCTATTCCACAAAATTGTTTGGGTGACCCCAAACTTTTGAACGGTAGTGTATATCTCGATATTTTGCCTTAGCCTTAAATGAACACTTGATACATATAATCACAGCAGTATGATGATTCTATGTGTCTACATTAAAACATTCTTCTTCATACTGCATTAGTATATGCTCATTTTAAACTTTCATGCAGAGAGGGAAATCACAACTAAGTCAATTTAGCAAAAGTGTATTTATTAAACAGTTATTAAGCAGTGGCACAAACATTCATGTCATTTCAAAACACAAAGTGCAAGATTGTCAGAGACATTTTAAAACAAGCTATAAGGGCACTTTTGTGCATGATGTCACACAAGATATTTCAATAGGTGTCACATAAAAATGAGCTGCATATCAAATAGTATATGTCCTACGGTGTTGATGTGGAAATAGTTGCTTCGGCATTTAGTTGGTGTGGCACGGAACGGAGATGTTGACATGTAAAGACATATTCCCGCTTGAAGCCAAACCACCGCCAGACGATGTTTTTCTTGGGAATTAATTATTCCTACATTTGTTACCAGATTCGCACCTTCTTTCTCTCGTATTACCACTCAAACCACACCGTTAGCTGTTAGCATCACAGCTAACGTTACCATGTCGCTACCTGTCTGGGACGTATGTGAGAAGGTGCGCTTGTTTAAGTCTCTGTGAGAAGGAGAGACAAGACAGAGTGAGAAACGCATGCAGTTTAATGCCCCGCAGCTAAAAGCAACTGCGTGAGAACGTATACTCGAATATCACGATATAGTCATTTTCTATATCGCACAGAGACAAGCCCGCGATATATCGAGTATATCGATATATTGCACAGCCCTAGTTGTGATATATGTCGTTATCGCAAGATATACATTGCGATATAGATATTAAAGGCCTACTGAAATGATTTTTTTTTTATTTAAACGGGAATAGCAGATCCATTCTATGTGTCATACTTGATCATTTCGCGATATTGCCATATTTTTGCTGAAAGGATTTAGTAGAGAAAATCGACGATAAAGTTCGCAACTTTTGCTCGCTGATAAAAAAAAGCCTTGCCTGTACCGGAAGTAGCGTGACGTCACAGGAGCTAGTATTCCTCACAATTCCCCATTGTTTACAATGGAGCGAGAGAGATTCGGACCGAGAAAGTGACGATTACCCCATTAATTTGAGCGAGGATGAAAGATTCGTAGATGAGGAACGTTACAGTGAATGACTTGAGAGGCAGCGATGGACGTATCTTTTTTCGCTCTGACCGTAACTTAGGTACAAGCTGGCTCATTGGATTCCACACTCTCTCCTTTTTCTATTGTGGATCACGGATTTGTATTTTAAACCACCTCAGATACTATATCCTCTTGAAAATGAGAGTCGAGAACGCGAAATGGACATTCAGTGCCTTTTATCTCCACGACAATACATCGGCGAAATGCTTTAGCTGCGAGCTAACGTGATAGCATCTTGCTTTAACTGCATATAGAAACAAAAGAAATAAACCCCTGACTGGAAGTATAGATAGAAAATCAACAATACTATTAAACCGTGGACATGTAAATACACGGTTAATGCTTTCCAGGCTGGCGAAGGTTAACAATGCTGTGCTAACGACGCCATTGAAGCTAACTTAGCAACCGGACTGCACAGAGCTATGCTAAAAACATTAGCTCTCCACCTACGCCAGCCAGCCCTCATTTGCTCATCAACACCCGTGCTCACCTGCGTTCCAGCGATCGGCAGAAGGACGAAGGACTTCACCCGATGCGTTTGGCGGCCCGGAGACGTAGGAAGTCAAGGTGAAGTCGGCGGCTAGCGCGGCTAGCGCGGCTAGCGCTCCAACAAAGTCCTCCCGGTTGTGTTGCTGTAGTCCGCTGCTAATACACTGATCCCACCTACAACTGTCTTCTTTGCAGCCTTCATTGTTCATTAAAAAAATTGCAAAAGATGTCCAGAATACTGTGGAATTATGAAATGAAAACAGAGCTTTTTGTATAGGATTCTACGGGGTACCATAACTTCGTCACGCGCATACGTCATCATACCGCAATGTTTCAGCCGGATATTTCCCGGGAATTTTAAAATGTCACTTTATAAGTTAACCCGGCCGTATCGGCATGTGTTGCAATGTTAAGATTTCATTATTGATATATAAACTATCAGACTGCGTGGTCGGTAGTAGTGGCTTTCAGTAGGCCTTTAAGCCATCATCCATTCCTAGTGACCAGTACATCCTCCCAAATAGGATTCCAATCACGTCCACCAGACAAATGGATGTTATTATACATAAAATAAAAAAAACTGTTTATATTTTCAGTCTGACAACATTCAGCAAGTGTTTTATAGAAAAAGGCATAAAAAGCCAGTCGTCCCCGACTGAGGAGATGGACTCTCGCAGCATCATTGATCTACATCTCTTACATGTGGAGCCCATTCCAATCGATGTTTGGACCGCGTCCTTCCCCCACGCCATGCTTTTCCATTTCGTCTCTCACACGTTTACCTTTCATCCACCACAAAGCTCCCACTTTTGCATGTGTTTCCTGCCAGACTGTTGCGTTTTCTTATCTTTCTTTCTGCTCCGGTTAGGAGGAACCGGTGGAAAAGTCCAAACCCGGCCATTTATAACAAAGGCAATATAGTCTCAAAGTGTCCATATAACACCTCATAAAGCCGCCAGGTTCTGTGGAAGTTAGAGCGAGGATGTGCGACGTTCTCTGGCTTACAGGACACAGAAGATGGGGGAACACAACAATGTGTAACGCGGAAGTGCGTGTTTATGTCAACGAGATTGATTGTCAACGCAGATATTTGGCATTTTGAAGTATATCGGTATCGGTCTACACTAGATAACAACAGATACATTATATACTGTATTTTCCGGACTATAAGTTAAGATTAATATATTTTTCTTTCTCAAAACTCAACAGTGCGCCTTATAACCTGCCTAATGTACGGAATAATTCTGGTTTTGCTTACTGACCTCAAAGCTATTTTATTTGGTACGTGGTGTAATGAATGATAAGTGTGACTAGTAGATGGCAGTCAAACTTAAGAGATACCGTACGTGTCATATAATGGCAGTCTACACAAGAGCTACGTGTAGACTGCAATATGACTCAAGTAAACAACACCAACATTTTATTTGTTCTATTGAAAATATAGAACATTACACACGGCGCTCAAAAATCCATCATGTTTCAGTACGACTTTGGTAAGCTATGAAGCCGCACTGCCTGATGGATTGTACTGTGCTTCAACATACGAGTATTATTTATTATTATGGTGTGTGTATAAGGTAAGACATATTATCTGGCTTTTTGTTTCGCAAAATATTATGCAAAAGCAACTTTTCTTACCTTCTGGTACCTGCTGATCTGTATATTTGGGATCTGCATAAGTCCTGAAAAATTGTGCGCATTCGCCTCTGTAGTCCGTGATGACACCATAGTCGATACGCTTCTTATATTTGACTATCTTCTTGTTATGGGACATTCATCATTTCTAATATAAAGTAGTGTAAAGTTCTTACTTATATCTTCTTACATCTGCGGTCCTCTCCAAGGTTTCTCATTGTCATCCCACTGGGTTGAGTTTTTCCTTGCCCTGATGTGGGATCTGAACCGAGGATGTCGTGGCTTGTGCAGCCCTTTGAGACACTTGTGATTTAGGGCTATATAAATAAACATTGATTGATAATAGTACTGCTTTACAAGCTGTACACAGACTACTTTATAGATTATCTAAGTTCCATTCCTATATATACTATAGATAATAGGAATGAGGGATGGGTACAGAATTTGATAGTTTTGTAGTCACCAAATTGTTTTTAGTACTACCGGGCATCAATTAACGTAAAATCAAACAGTGACATATAGGGATGTCCGATAATGGCTTTTTGCCGATATCCGATATTGTCCAACTCTTTAATTACCGATACCGATATCAACCGATACCGATATCAACCGATATATACAGTCGTGGAATTAACACATTATTATGCCTAATTTGGACAACCATGTATGGTGAAGATAAGGTACTTTTTAAAAAAAATAATAAAATAAGATAACTAAATTAAAAACATTTTCTTGAACAAAAAAGAAAGTAAAACAATATAAAAACAGAAACTAGTAATTAATGAAAATGAGTAAAATTAACTGTTTAAGGTTAGTACTATTAGTGGACCAGCAGCACGCACAATCATGTATGCTTACGGACTGTATCCCTTGCAGACTGTATTGATATATATTGATATATAATGTAGGAACCAGAATATTGATAACAGAAAGAAATGGGGGGAGGGAGTTTTTTTTGGGTTGGTGCACTAATTGTAAGTGTATCTTGTGTTTTTTATGTTGATTTAATAAAAATAAAAAAACAAACAAAAAAAACCCGATACAGATAATAAAAAAACCGATACCGATAATTTCCGATATTACATTTTAACGCATTTATCGGCCGATAATATCGGCAGGCCGATATTATCGGACATCCCTAGTGACATATTTTGATACCTTTGTTGCCCGTTATGACACACCTGGTTACAGACTCAACAGCAGTATGTGTGTGTGTGTATATACATATGTATGTATGTATGTATGTGTATATATATATATATATATACATATATATACACTACCGTTCAAAAGTTTGGGGTCACCCAAACAATTTTGTGGAATAGCCTTCATTTCTAAGAACAAGAATAGACTGTCGAGTTTCAGATGAAAGTTCTCTTTTTCTGGCCATTTTGAGCGTTTAATTGACCCCACAAATGTGATGCTCCAGAAACTCAATCTGCTCAAAGGAAGGTCAGTTTTGTAGCTTCTGTAACGAGCTAAAGTGTTTTCAGATGTGTGAACATGATTGCACAAGGGTTTTCTAATCATCAATTAGCCTTCTGAGCCAATGAGCAAACACATTGTACCATTAGAACACTGGAGTGATAGTTTCTGGAAATGGGCCTCTATACACCTATGTAGATATTGCACCAAAAACCAGACATTTGCAGCTAGAATAGTCATTTACCACATTAGCAATGTATAGAGTGTATTTCTTTAAAGTTAAGACTAGTTTAAAGTTATCTTCATTGAAAAGTACAGTCTTTTCCTTCAAAAATAAGGACATTTCAATGTGACCCCAAACTTTTGAACGGTAGTGTGTATATATATATATATATATATATATATATATATATATATATATATATATATATATATATATATATATATATATATATGGCTCCCAAATGAATGTTCGCAAATGTCACATCTCTAGTTCTTGTAGTTACTTCCATGACTAGACGCTCAAGTAGAATACCAATATATACAGTACAGACAATATTGAAATCGTTGACACAAACCACAAAGTTAGAATGTGTTAATATTGCCTGGAAAGGGAACATGATGTGATATTGCTTTGACCTCACCTTATCTGGCCATCTTTTATTGTAAGAAATCAGTAAAGTTCTCGCTTCAATGTGACACCACTTAATTCCACGCAATCACGCAGCAGACCAAAAGGGGTCAGTGGTGTGGCTGGCTTCTGACCTTTCAGCGTCAAACATCTCTGCACTGGTGGAGGATCAAGCAAAAAGAGCACGAGTGAAATTAAAAATCCCCTTGTTCTTATATTTCATCACAGACCTGGCAATATTCATTTCATCATTGCTTGGCGCTCACTTTTTCCTCTATTTCTATCTGTATATTAGGGCTTCACAAAGAATTTGTTTCAACTCTGTATCGCGATTTTTGTTCATCCTGATTCTAAATTAATTCAGAATTTTTAAAATCTATTACAAATTTTTTTTAAAAGAATGAATTTAACAAAAAAACGTTTTTCGCCCATCTCCATGCAGCCCGAAGAAGCATTTCTAACTGTAACCTGTAGAAAAAGTTTCACTAAGATTTTTATACCAAATAATACGTTTCGGGAATCCATTTGAATCCAGAATCGTGTTGAATCGAATCGTCACCGCAGGAATCGGATCAATCGTTAGGTGCCCAAAGATTCACACTCCTAATATGCACGCTTTTCAAACATTAATTGACCACAGATGGCGCTACCGTACATTTTGGACTATAATCCGCTACATTTTTCCTACGCTCTGAACCCTGCGGCTTATGGAAGATGCAAAGCCAAGACACTGAATAGGTGTGTTATCCTTTGTGCTTTGGCACCATCTTTTGGACGAGTTAACTCACTGCAGGTGCTGCATTGCCCTTCTGTTTAGGCTGAGCTTTCAACCGGAAGTAGTAGTGCCGTTCCGTCCTATAGCTGTCCATAGCGTTCTACTCGTCTGGATTCTTCATTCATCACTCCAAGCAACGTTTGTATGTTTTACAATATAGCTAAAACTATTCATACTAACTAAACTGTTGCATGTGTGATCTGTAGGAGTGTTTTCATGCATTTTTGTATGTGCTATGGTAATGTAATGAAGCTAGCATTGTTCACAAGTCTCTGTGTTAGTATTATTAACGTACAATAGCATTGTTTTTGTATTGTTTCAGTTTCACAAATTTACTAAAACATTACCGTGGAGTTAATAAGTTGATTGGAGAGCTAGCTTAAGGTATGTAAGATATGTAAATACACTTTTACAAAATATTTATGTGTAAATAACTAATTTTAGAACATGTATCTGTGACTTTTAGTACAGTGCAGCTAACATATGAAAACAATATTTTCTATTCTAAAATTCAGTGGGTGCCGCTTAAATAGCGGTGCGCTCTTTAGCCCGGAAAATACAGGATATCATTCTGCAGTTTAATACCTAAACCAGGGGTGTCCAAAATTGCAGCCGGGGGTGCAAACCATGGCCCGTGGGCCAATGGTGGCCCGCCAGCGTCTTCAATTTAGCCTGCGAGATGACATGAGTTTAACAAGCAATCTGGCTGGGCAGGGTTGTTACGTATTGAATATAAATATCCGGCGGTTTGTTTGGTGTTTGTTTATGTTATCTTCTGAACAAGTGACTTGGGTCAGTAACCAGGGAGTGTGCTTTATACAGACCACATGCATGGCATTGGCGTGTACGACCCAATCCAGACAACCTTCCCTAGTCATGGCACAGAAAGAAACTAATTCAACCAGCACAAAAAGTATATTTATTAATTATATATACATTATATTATTATGATATGTACACATGTGTGTAAAGACTGTATATATATATATATATATATATATATATATATATATATATATATATATATATATATATATATATATATATATATATATATATATATATATATATATATATATATATATATATATATATATATATATAAAATGTGTATGTACGTGTGTGTGTGTGTGTATATATGTGTGTGTGTGTGTGTGTGTGTGTGTGTGTATGTATATACTGTATATATATATATATATATATACAGTATATATGTGTATGTATATATGAATATAAATATATATATATATATATATATATACACATATATATGTGTATATATATATATATATATATATATATATATATACACATATATATGTATATATATATACATGTATATATATATATATATATATATATATATATACACATATATATATATACACATATATACGTGTATATATGTGTGTGTATATATGTGTGTATATGTACACTACCGTTCAAAAGTTTGGGGTCACATTGAAATGTCCTTATTTTTGAAGGAAAAGCACTGTACTTTTCAATGAAGATAACTTTAAACTAGTCTTAACTTTCAAGAAATACACTCTATACATTGCTAATGTGGTAAATGACTATTCTAGCTGCAAATGTCTGGTTTTTGGTGCAATATCTACATAGGTGTATAGAGGCCCATTTCCAGCAACTATCACTCCAGTGTTCTAATGGTACAATGTGTTTGCTCATTGGCTCAGAAGGCTAATTGATGATTAGAAAACCCTTGTGCAATCATGTTCACACATATGAAAACAGTTTAGCTCGTTACAGAAGCTACAAAACTGACCTTCCTTTGAGCAGATTGAGTTTCTGGAGCATCACATTTGTGGGGTCAATTAAACGCTCAAAATGGCCAGAAAAAGAGAACTTTCATCTGAAACTCGACAGTCTATTCTTGTTCTTAGAAATGAAGGCTATTCCACAAAATTGATTGGGTGACCCCAAACTTTTGAACAGTAGTATATATATATATATATATATATATATATATATATATATATATATATATATATATATATATATGGGGACGCATAGTTGGGAGAGTGGCCGTGCCAGCAACCTGAGGGTACCTGGTTCAATCCCCACCTTCTACCAACCTGTGTCCTTGAGCAAGACACTTCACCCTTGCTCCTGATGGGTCATGATTAGGGCCTTGCATGACAGCTCCCAAGGTACTCAAAGCGCTTTGAGTACCTTGAAGGTAGAAAAGCGCTATACAAGTATAACCCGTGTGTGTGTGTGTATGTATATATATGTATGTGTGTGTGTGTGTAATATGGTGATATATTTATAACATATATATTAAATATACTGTATATATACATATATGTGTATATACATATATGTATGAGTGTATATATATATGTGTGTGTGTGTGTATATATATGTGTTACTTTGCATGCAGTTGGCTTTTTTATACAGCCCAATGTGACCCCCCAGTCAAAACGTATGGACACCTCTGCCACAGCATATATTGACCCACTATGGAAAGGTTTTAGCATCTTTATTGCACAACATGTACAAGAAAAATAAAGTGCTTCCCAGCTTACTTCAATCGACCAGAGGCGAGATGCACAACTCTCAGTTGATTGGTCGTTATTGGTTCAGTGCGCTACATGCAGTTTATTATCGCGTTAAATAAGTGAAAGTAGCATAAATAATCTTGTTCTCCGAAATAGTCCCTGAGTCATCAAGACCGGCTTGACATCCGTCTCTAATGATGTTGAAAATCTCTCATCCGGGGCAAATCTCGGGCGATTTAGCCCGCGTGGAGCCACAGGTGCGTGGCGGCGGTGCTGAGACACAGCAAAGCACTTTGCAACCACTTTGCCTTATTACCCACAATGCACCAGGGTCCTGTTGGCGTATTAGCCATTCCCCTGACTGCTGGGTCACCGGTGAAACATTTCCTGTTCTCCCCGTCAAAAAAAAAAAGAAAAATAAAAAATAAATCATCGCTGCATCTGCTTGTCTTTGCGTCCCATGACTGGACGTGACGAGATGCACCACTTCTGTCCAGCCTTTAGCCCGCAGACTGATGCGGTCCGGCTTCCGGAAGCCATCCAAGGTGTTCACCGGGGCCGTGCGTCTCCTCGATACCGCGGGCAAACAGTGTGATCAGCTGGCACTGGACACTGCGAGGAAACACAACACACACTCTTACAGACGGGCCTGACATGCTAAGGGATCGCCTTCCAATTTGAGCTGAAAGGACACCAAAACAAACCTGTTTCTTGATCTATGCCCTTTCTCACACACATATTAGTGTGTGACTGCCAGAGCATTCACTCATATGCAATGCTACACCAAAAAAATCACCTATTATTATTATTATTATTATTAGAGATGTCCGATAATATCGGCCTGCCGATACTATCGGCCGATAAATGCTTTAAAATGTAATATGGGAAATTATCGGTATCGTTTTTTTTAAATTATCGGTATCATTTTTTTTCTTTTTTTTTTTTTCTTTATTAAATCAACATAAAAAACACAAGATACACTTTACAATTAGTGCACCAACCCAAAAAACCTCCCTCCCCCATTCACACTCATTCACACAAAAGGGTTGTTTCTTTCTGTTATTAATATTCTGGTTCCTACATTATATATCAATATATATCAATACAGTCTGCAAGGGATACAGTCCGTAAGCACACATGATTGTGCGTGCTGCTGGTCCACTAATAGTACTAACCTTTAACAGTTAATTTTACTCATTTTCATCAATTATTAGTTTCTATGTAACTGTTTTTATATTGTTTTACTTTCTTTTTTATTCAAGAAAATGTTTTTAATTTATTTATCTTATTTTATTATTATAATTTTTTTTAAAAGGACCTTATCTTCACCATACCTGGTTGTCCAAATTAGGCATAATAATGTGTTAATTCCACGACTGTATATATCGGTATCGGTTGATATCGGTATCGGTAATTAAAGAGTTGGACAATATCGGAATATCGGATATCGGCAAAAAGCCATTATCGGACATAAAAAAAAGACCATACCATAAGTTTGGCGTGCTCCACAGTCCACAGTTATCATCCAAACAGAACCGTTCGGGTATCAAAACGTTTGGCTCAACATGAGCTCCCCAAAAACATTTTAAAAAATGTATCTCATATTACCCAGAATTCCTGGTTTTCCTCTACATTTTTCCATTGAAAATTAATGGTCCGTTTTTCGGACTTGCACAATTTCCACATTTCTCAACCTGTCACAGTTGGGTCGCACGTTACTGCATGGATCGTTCTCCCAAGATGCAGACGGAACTCCGGAGGCAAAGTGCGGGTAAGGAAATTATTTATTTTCCATAAATCATGCGGGATACAATTTAAAACAAGCGTGCCTATAGCAGGAGAAGCTAACGGAATAGCTAACAAGGAAAGCTAAGCATATGAACAAGAAAAACAACAGGCGAAGCTTAGATCAGGAATCAAGAATACTCAACGTGACGTGTTGCACGAAGCAAATAAGGAAGCCAGACTGAGTTTGGCGAACAACGGGAATAAGTAGCTCTCTGATTAGTGCCCGGACACTAATCATGGTAACCAAAACACACAAACTCAAGGGTGTTGAAAACAGAATTGATGGAGTCAAAACTAAACAAAACATGATCCGGGCAACGGATCATGACGCAACCGATTCAAACTGTTCCACCATCAACATTGGACAGTCAAACTACCATTTTCCAAGTAAAAAAAAAAATTCAGGAATTCCCAGAATTTGCGATTTTCCAGGGTTTCCAAGCCTTGTTTTCACCTTCTTAGAAAGTTTGCACAGTCCACATTTGTCAACCGTTTTTGACCATTCCACCTTCAAAACATTCCTCTTAGTTGGGACAGGAAATGCTCCTATTTTATACCCCCGTACAAATTCCTCGGTTTTCCCAAAGTTCCAGGAACTCGGAAATACCAATTCAACCTCCTGGTTGCATTTTTTTTTTGCACCCTGACTAGGGAAGGATATTTCTATTGTGTCATATAAGTAAATGCTGTTCTGTCGTTTCAAAGTACTTTCGAGGGTCATTGATCTGATTTACTCACATTGTCCACAAGATGGCAGCAAGTTTGTAGCATTTGGAAAACTCGTCTCGTGGGCCAAAATTGAAGAGGCCGTAGTTTGGACACCTACGATCTACATCAGGGGTGTCAAACTCAAATACAGAGCGGGCCAAAATTTAAAACTGAACAAAGCTGGCGGGCCAAGGTTGAACAAATTAAGCTTTTAATAGGGACCCAAACAAGTTTTGCATTGAATATTGAACAAGCAAGGCTTATATAACTTTATAGTGACATTCAAATAATAATAATTAAAAAATACCAATGGCATATCAAATATGATTTAAACAAAAATTGAATGCCTCTTTTCTATTTGCAGCCTTCTGATGTAAATATCAACATTAACTTTTTCCACAGGCTAATACATTTGAAAATAAAATAACAATGAATAAACCAACCATTCAGGACTTTAAACTGCTCAGTTTGCAACACACTGATCTAATCTGATGTGCCCAAGCCAGATACCTGCCATCTTTTCTTGGATGCTAGTTCATTAATGTCGGGGCTCAGGCTTTGAGCTGAGGCAACCTTCATTATCCAACCAAGGTGTTAATCAGTCATTATATTTCGTAGTCCACCCGGACCACAGTCTTGGGGGCGTGCCTTAAAGGCACTGCCTTTAACGTCCTCTACGAGCTGTCGTCACGTCCGCTTTTCATCCATTCTAACAGCGTGCCGGCCCAGTCACAAGATATGTGCGGCTTCTGTACGCACATACACGTGAATGCAACGCTCTCTTGATCAACAGCGATACAGGTTACACTGAGGGTAGCCGTATAAACAACTTTAATACTGTTACAAATATACGCCACACTGTGAATCCACATCAAACAAGAATGACAAACACATTTCGGGACAACATCCGCACCGTAACACAACATAAACACAACAGAACAAATACCCAGAATCCTTTGAAGCACTAACTCTTCCGGGACGCTACAAAATACACCATTAGTTTTCACCTGTCCTCATGTCACGCACCCATCACTAATCATGTCGGTATTATTTAAGCTTTCAGTTGCCTTGCAGTCTGTCTGGCGACATTATCTGCTGTTACCCTTGTCACTCATGCGTTCATTCCATGCCATTGTTCCATGATCGTTTCCATGCTTGTTCCAAGTAAGTTTTTGTTTATTTATGTCACGTTTAGCAGTTCTTTTGTTTCATGTCCTTAGTCTACGTTAAGTGTAAGTTTTTGTTTCATAGTCAAGTTTGTACCTCCGCCTTTGTGCGCGCCTTTAGTTTGTACCTTTTGTTAGTGTTTAAAATAAATCATCTATTTTCCTCCAAGCCATGTCCAATCCAACTTTACTTGCATCTCGGGAAAACAAACACCCCATAGTCCACGTCGTGACATCATGCTTGCATTCACTTGTGTGTGCGTGCAGAAGCCACACATATTATGTGACTGGGCCAGCACTCGGTGGACTGGATGAAAAGCGGAAGTGACGAGTTTCGGGAGGGGCACCGAAATTTGGGAGTCTCCCGGGAGGGTTGGCAAGTATGAGAATTAGCGGTGAATGCGGTGTTACCGCGGCACCGCCGCTGTATATAATCGGCGGGCCAATTCCAGTGTTAATTTGATATCGCCTCAAGGGCCAAGTGAAATTACACGGCGGGCCAATTTTGGCCCACGGGCCAGAGTTTGACACCCGTGATCTACATCAACAATGTGGTTTGCCTAAGTGGCTGGACAGGACTGATTAAAAAAATTTATTTTTGATTTCATACATACACATTTTTAATTGATTAAGAATCATTACAAATAAAAATTGTGATTCAATCGAAAATCTATTTTTTTGACACCTACACTACCGTTCAAAAGTTTGGGGTCATCCAAACAATTTTGTGGATTAGCGTTCATTTCTAAGAACAAGAATACACTGTCGAGTTTCAGATGAAAGTTCTCTTTTCCTGGCCATTTTGAGCGTTTAATTGACCCCACAAATGTGATGCTCCAGAAACTCAATCTGCTCAAAGGAAGGTCAGTTTTGTAGCTTCTGTAACGAGATAAACTGTTTTCAGATGTGTGAACATGATTGCACAAGGGTTTTCTAATCATCAATTAGCCTTCTGAGCCAATGAGCAAACACATTGTACCATTAGAACACTGGAGTGATAGTTGCTGGAAATGGGCCTCTATACACCTATGTAGATATTGCACCAAAAACCAGACATTTGCAGCTAGAATAGTCATTTACCACATTAGCAATGTATAGAGTGTATTTCTTTAAAGTTAAGACTAGTTTAAAGTTATCTTCATTGAATAGTACAGTGCTTTTCCTTCAAAAATAAGGACATTTCAATGTGACCCCAAACTTTTGAACGGTAGTGTAGGTAAAACTATTTTTTTTAAAATCTATTTACCTAAAACACCTATTTCATACCAATTTTTCAGAGGCAGAACCTTATTCGTTTTCATGGTCTAAGGTCATGTTTTTTTCATTGCAGTTTCTTTCTCAAATCTGCTAAACTTGTGGACAGGCATGAATCTTTGTCCATCTTTGAGTTGCCAAAGCACCCTTTATCCGTCCGTTTGGCCGCCATGAATTATGTTGGCAGCGCTAAAGCCAGCTCACCCCCGGCCAACCATTAGCGGCGAGGCGATAAAATGACGGACTTGTGCCTTAATTAAAGGGGAGTATCCTTTAACACGGGAGGGTCGTTAAATTAAAAACATTACAGCGTTAGGCTTCAATGGAAAAAGACAATAGCGTGTGGAACAAATGAAGCGGTACACACACACACACACACACACACACACACACACACACACACACACACACACACACACACACACACACACACACACACACACACACTGCCTTCATTGGGGAATTGCTCAAGGTTGTTGTTGTTGTTAGAAGATCTTTGACTAGTGTTTTTGCAGTAGATCAGGGCAGTTCTGTCATTTAGAGGATCTTTGATGAGCATTTTTGAAGTAGATCCTTAATAGATTGCTCTTGTCATCTTGAGGATCTTTGACGAGTGTGTGAAGTAAGAAATAGCTCTGAGCTGATCTGTGACAAGCATTATTGCAGTTAATACTTAAAAGCAGTGCAGCGCTTATGTCATATACAGGATCTTTGATATGCATTTTTGTAATAAATAATTTTTAAAAAACAGTAGGGCGCTCCAGTCATATTTAGGATCTTTGATGTGCATTTTTGAAGTAGATCCTTGAGTGCTCCAGTTATTTGGAGGATATTTGATATGCATTTTTGCAGTAAATTCTTAAAAACCGCAGAGTGCTTCAGTCATATTTAGGATCTTTGATGTGCACTTTGAAGTAGATCCTTTTATAGCGTGCTCCTGTTATTTGGAGGATATTTGATATGCATTTTTAAAGTAGACCCTTAAAGTGCTCATGTCATATAGAGGATCTTTGATGTGCATTTTTGCAGTAGATCCTTAAAAACACTATAGCGCTCCTGTCTTATTGAGGATCTTTGAGATGCATTTTTGCAATAGACACTTTAAAAAACAGTAGGGCGCTCCAGTCATATTTAGGATCTTTGATGTGCATTTTTGAAGTAGATCCTTAATAGATTGCTCTTGTCATCTTGAGGATCTTTGACGAGTGTGTGAAGTAAGAAATAGCTCTGAGCTGATCTGTGACAAGCATTATTGCAGTTAATACTTAAAAGCAGTGCAGCGCTTATGTCATATACAGGATCTTTGATATGTATTTTTGCAATAGACACTTTAAAAAACAGTAGGGCGCTCCAGTCATATTTAGAATCTTTGATGTGCATTTTTGGAGTAGATCCTTGAGTGCTCCAGTTATTTGGAGGATATTTGATATGCATTTTTGCAGTAAATTCTTAAAAACCGCAAAGTGCTTCAGTCATATTTAGGATCTTTGATGTGCAGTTTTGAAGTAGATCCTTTTATAGCATGCTCCTGTTATTTGGAGGATATTTGATATGCATTTTTAAAGTAGACCCTTAAAGTGCTCATGTCATATAGAAGATCTTTGATGTGCATTTTCGCAGTAGATCCTTAAAAACACTAGAGCGCTCCTGTCTTATTGAGGATCTTTGAGATGCATTTTTGCAATAGACACTTTAAAAAACTGTAGGGCGCTCCAGTCATATTTAGGATCTTTGATGTGCATTTTTGAAGTAGATCCTTAATAGATTGCTCTTGTCATCTTGAGGATCTTTGACGAGTGTGTGAAGTAAGAAATAGCTCTGAGCTGATCTGTGACAAGCATTATTGCAGTTAATACTTAAAAGCAGTGCAGCGCTTATGTCGTATACAGGATCTTTGATATGCATTTTTGTAATAAATAATTTTAAAAAAACAGTAGGGCGCTCCAGTCATATTTAGAATCTTTGATGTGCATTTTTGAAGTAGATCCTTGAGTGCTCCAGTTATTTGGAGGATATTTGATATGCATTTTTGCAGTAAATTCTTAAAAACTGCAGAGTGCTTCAGTCTTATGTAGGATCTTTGATGCACAGTTTTGAAGTAGATCCTTTTATAGCGTGCTCCTGTTATTTGATAGGCATTTTTAAAGTAGACCCTTAAAGTGCTCATGTCATATAGAGGATCTTTGATGTGCATTTTTGCAGTAGATCCTTAAAAACACTAGAGCGCTCCTGTCTTATTGAGGATCTTTGAGATGCATTTTTGCAATAGACACTTTAAAAAACAGTAGGGCGCTCCAGTCATATTTAGGATCTTTGATGTGCATTTTTGAAGTAGATCCTTAATAGATTGCTCTTGTCATATTGAGGATCTTTGACGAGTGTGTGAAGTAAGAAATAGCTCTGAGCTGATCTGTGACAAGCATTATTGCAGTTAATACTTACAAGCAGTGCAGCGCTTATGTCATATACAGGATCTTTGATATGTATTTTTGTAATAAATAATTTTAAAAAACAGTAGGGCGCTCCAGTCATATTTAGGATCTTTGATGTGCATTTTTGAAGTAGATCCTTGAGTGCTCCAGTTATTTGGAGGATATTTGATATGCATTTTTAAAGTAGACCCTTAAAGTGCTCATGTCATATAGAAGATCTTTGATGTGCATTTTTGCAGTAGATCCTTAAAAACAGTAGAGCGCTCCTGTCTTATTGAGGATCTTTGAGATGCATTTTTGCAATAGATACTTTAAAAAACAGTTGGGCGCTCCAGTCATATTTAGGATCTTTGATGTGCATTTTTGACATGGATCCTTTTTTAGAGTGCTCCTGTTATTTGGAGGATCTTTGATATGCATTTTTGTAGTAGATTCTTAAAAGCAGCGGTGTGCTATTTAGGATCTTTGATATGCATTTTTGAAGTAGATCCTTAAAAACAGCACAGCGCTCCTGTCTTATTGAGGATCTTTGATATGCATTTTTAAAGTAGATCCTTAAAAACAGCACAGCGCTCCTGTCTTATTGAGGATCTTTGATATGCATTTTTGAAGTAGATCCTTGATAGAGTGCTACTGTCGTATAGATGATCTTTGACTAGTGTTTTGCAGTAGATCTTAAAAATAGCAGGACAGTTCTGTCGTATAGAGGATTTTTGATGTGCATTTTTGCAGTAGATCCTTAAAACAGTGGAGCGCTCCTGTCATATTGAGGATCTTTGATATGCATTTTTGAAGTAGGTTGTTAACAGAGTACTCCTGTCATATAAAGGATCTTTGACTAGTGTGTGCAGTAGGCCCTGAAAAAATAGCACCGAGCTGATCTGTGACAAGCATTTTCGCTGTTGATCCTTAAAAACAGCGCTGGGCTTCCGTCATTTGGAGGATCTTTGATGTGCATTGTTTCAAAAAGTAGATCCTTAATAGACTGTTTTTGTCATATAGAGGATCATTTGATGTGCATTTTTGCAGTAGATCCTTAAAAACACTAGAGCGCTCCTGTCTTATTGAGGATCTTTGAGATGCATTTTTGCAATAGACACTTTAAAAAACAGTAGGGCGCTCCAGTCATATTTAGGATCTTTGATGTGCATTTTTGAAGTAGATCCTTAATAGATTGCTCTTGTCATATTGAGGATCTTTGACGAGTGTGTGAAGTAAGAAATAGCTCTGAGCTGATCTGTGACAAGCATTATTGCAGTTAATACTTACAAGCAGTGCAGCGCTTATGTCATATACAGGATTTTGATATGCATTTTTGTAATAAATAATTTTTAAACAACAGTAGGGCGCTCCAGTCATATTTAGAATCTTTGATGTGCATTTTTGAAGTAGATCCTTGAGTGCTCCAGTTATTTGGAGGATATTTGATATGCATTTTTGCAGTCAATTCTTAAAAACCGCAGAGTGCTTCAGTCATATTTAGGATCTTTGATGTGCAGTTTTGAAGTAGATCCTTTTATAGCGTGCTCCTGTTATTTGGAGGATATTTGATATGCATTTTTAAAGTAGACCCTTAAAGTGCTCATGTCATATAGAGGATCTTTGAAGTGCCTTTTTGCAGTAGATCCTTAAAAACAGTAGAGGGCGCCTGTCTTATTGACGATCTTTGAGATGCATTTTTGCAATAGACACTTTAAAAAAAACAGTAGGGCGCTCCAGTCATATTTAGGATCTTTGATGTGCATTTTTGGAGTAGATCCTTGAGTGCTCCAGTTATTTGGAGGATATTTGATATGCATTTTTGCAGTAAATTCTTAAAAACTGCAGAGTGCTTCAGTCTTATGTAGGATCTTTGATGCACAGTTTTGAAGTAGATCCTTTTATAGCGTGCTCCTGTTATTTGATAGGCATTTTTAAAGTAGACCCTTAAAGTGCTCATGTCATATAGAGGATCTTTGATGTGCCTTTTTGCAGTAGATCCTTAAAAACACTAGAGCGCTCCTGTCTTATTGAGGATCTTTGAGATGCATTTTTGCAATAGACACTTTAAAAAACAGTAGGGCGCTCCAGTCATATTTAGGATCTTTAATGTGCATTTTTGAAGTAGATCCTTAATAGATTGCTCTTGTCATCTTGAGGATCTTTGACGAGTGTGTGAAGTAAGAAATAGCTCTGAGCTGATCTGTGACAAGCATTATTGCAGTTAATACTTACAAGCAGTGCAGCGCTTATGTCATATACAGGATCTTTGATATGCATGTTTGTAATAAATCATTTTTTTAAAAAGTAGGGCGCTCCAGTCATATTTAGAATCTTTGATGTGCATTTTTGAAGTAGATCCTTGAGTGCTCCAGTTATTTGGAGGATATTTGATATGCATTTTTGCAGTAAATTCTTAAAAACCGCAGAGTGCTTCAGTCATATTTAGGATCTTTGATGTGCAGTTTTGAAGTAGATCCTTTTATAGCATGCTCCTGTTATTTGGAGGATATTTGATATGCATTTTTAAAGTAGACCCTGAAAGTGCTCATGTCATATAGAGGATCTTTGATGTGCCTTTTTGCAGTAGATCCTTAAAAACACTAGAGCACTCCTGTCTTATTGAGGCTCTTTGATGTGCATTTTTGCAATAGACACTTTAAAAAACAGTAGGGCGCTCCAGTCATATTTAGGATCTTTGATGTGCATTTTTGAAGTAGATCCTTTTATAGCATGCTCCTGTTATTTGGAGGATATTTGATATGCATTTTTGCAGTAAATTCTTAAAAACCGCAGAGTGCTTCAGTCATATTTAGGATCTTTGATGTGCAGTTTTGAAGTAGATCCTTTTATAGCATGCTCCTGTTATTTGGAGGATATTTGATATGCATTTTTAAAGTAGACCCTGAAAGTGCTCATGTCATATAGAGGATCTTTGATGTGCCTTTTTGCAGTAGATCCTTAAAAACACTAGAGCACTCCTGTCTTATTGAGGCTCTTTGATGTGCATTTTTGAAGTAGATCCTTAATAGATTGCTCTTGTCATATTGAGGATCTTTGACGAGTGTGTGAAGTAAGAAATAGCTCTGAGCTGATCTGTGACAAGCATTATTGCAGTTAATACTTACAAGCAGTGCAGCGCTTATGTCATATACAGGATCTTTGATATGCATTTTTGTAATAAATAATTTTTAAAAAAACAGTAGGGCGCTCCAGTCATATTTAGGATCTTTGATGTGCATTTTTGGAGTAGATCCTTGAGTGCTCCAGTTATTAAGAGGATATTTGATATGCATTTTTGCAGTAAATTCTTAAAAACTGCAGAGTGCTTCAGTCTTATGTAGGATCTTGGGGCGGTATAGCTCGGTTGGTAGAGCGGCCGTGCCAGCAACTTGAGGGTTGCAGGTTCGATCCCCGCTTCCGCCATCCTAGTCACTGCCGTTGTGTCCTTGGGCAAGACACTTTACCCACCTGCTCCCAGTGCCACCCACACTGGTTTAAATGTAACTTAGATATTGGGTTTCACAATGTAAAGCGCTTTGAGTCACTTGAGAAAAAGCGCTATATAAATGTAATTCACTTCACTTCACATCTTTGATGCACAGTTTTGAAGTAGATCCTTTTATAGCGTGCTCCTGTTATTTGATAGGCATTTTTAAAGTAGACCCTTAAAGTGCTCATGTCATATAGAGGATCTTTGATGTGCATTTTTGCAGTAGATCCTTAAAAACACTAGAGCGCTCCTGTCTTATTGAGGATCTTTGAGATGCATTTTTGCAATAGACACTTTAAAAAACAGTAGGGCGCTCCAGTCATATTTAGGATCCTTGATGTGCATTTTTGAAGTAGATCCTTAATAGATTGCTCTTGTCATATTGAGGATCTTTGACGAGTGTGTGAAGTAAGAAATAGCTCTGAGCTGATCTGTGACAAGCATTATTGCAGTTAATACTTACAAGCAGTGCAGCGCTTATGTCATATACAGGATCTTTGATATGCATTTCTGTAATAAATAATTTTAAAAAACAGTAGGGCGCTCCAGTCATATTTAGGATCTTTGATGTGCATTTTTGGAGTAGATCCTTGAGTGCTCCAGTTATTTGGAGGATATTTGATATGCATTTTTGCAGTAAATTCTTAAAAACCGCAAAGTGCTTCAGTCATATTTACGATCTTTGATGTGCAGTTTTGAAGTAGATCCTTTTATAGCGTGCTCCTGTTATTTGGAGGATATTTGATATGCATTTTTAAAGTGCTCATGTCATATAGAGGATCTTTGATGTGCCTTTTTGCAGTAGATCCTTAAAAACAGTAGAGCGCTCCTGTCTTATTGAGGATCTTTGAGATGCATTTTTGCAATAGATACTTAAAAAAAAACAGTAGGGCGCTCCAGTCATATTTAGGATCTTTGATGTACATTTTTGACATGGATCCTTTCTTAGAGTGCTCCTGTTATTTGGAGAATCTTTGATTTGCATTTTTGCAGTAAATTCTTAAAAGCAGTGCAGTGCTATTTAGGATCTTTGATGTGCATTTTTGAAGTAGATCCTTTTATAGAGTGCCCCCGTTATTTGGAGGATCTTTGATATGCATTTTTAAAGTAGATCCTTAACAGCACAGCGCTCCGGTCTTATTGAGGATCTTTGATATGCATTTTTGAAGTAGATCATTGAGTGCTACTGTCGTATAGATGATCTTTGGCTAGTGTTTTGCAGTAGATCTTAAAAATAGCAGGACAGTTCTGTCGTATAGAGGATTTTTGATGTGCATTTTTGCAGTAGATCCTTAAAACAGTGGAGCGCTCCTGTCATATTGAGGATCTTTGATATGCATTTTTGAAGTAGGTTGTTAACAGAGTACTCCTGTCATATAAAGGATCTTTGACTAGTGTGTGCAGTAGGCCCTGAAAAAATAGCACCGAGCTGATCTGTGACAAGCATTTTCGCTGTTGATCCTTAAAAACAGCGCTGGGCTTCCGTCATTTGGAGGATCTTTGATGTGCATTGTTTCAAAAAGTAGATCCTTAATAGACTGTTTTTGTCATATAGAGGATCATTTGATGTGCAATTTTTCGCAGTAGATCCTTAAAAACAGCGCAGCGCTTACGTTATATAGAGGATCTCTGATATGCATTTTTGAAGCAAATCCTTAAAAGAGTGTTCCTGTTATTTTGAGGATCTTTGACTTGTGTTTTCACAGAAAATCTTTTAAAAATAGCTGGGCAGTTCTGTCTTTTTGAGGATCTTTGATGTGCATATTTGAAGTTGATCCTTAATGGAGTACTCCTGTCATATAAAGGATCTTTGACTAGTGTGCGTGCAGTAGGCCCAGAAGAAATAGCCCCGAGCTCATCTGTGACAAGCATGTTCGCCGTTGATCCTTAAAAACAGCGCCGTGCTTACGTCATATAGAGGATCTTTGATGTGCATTTTTTCAAAAGTTAATCCTTAATAGAGTGCTTCTGTCATATAGAGGATCTTTTGATGTGGAACTTTTTGCAGTAGATCCTTAAAAACAGTGAGCGCTCCTGTCATATTGAGGATCTCTGATATGCATTTTTGAAGCAGATTCTTTCAAGTGCTCCTGTAATTTTGAGGATCTTTGACTCGTGTTTTCACAGTAAATCTTTACAAATAGCAGGTCTGTTCTGTCTTTTTGAGGATCTTTGATGTGCATATTTGATCTGTATATTTGAAGTAGATCCTTGATAGAGTATAAAGGATCTTTGACTAGTGTGTGCAGTAGGCCCAGAAAAAATAGCACCGAGCTGGTCTGTGACAAGCATTTTCGCTGTTGATCCTTAAAAACAGCGCTGGGCTTCCGTCATTTGGAGGATCTTTGATGTGAATTTTTTCAAAAGTAGATCCTGAATAGAGTGCTTTTGTCATATAGAGGATCTTTTGATGTGCAATTTTTCGCAGTAGATCCTTAAAAACAGCGAGCGCTCCTGTCATATTGAGGATCTCTGATATGCATTTTTGAAGCAGATCCTTAAATGAGTGCTCCTGTTATTTTGAGGATCTTTGACTCGTGTTTTCACAGTAAATCTTTACAAATAGCTGGTCTATTCTGTCTTTTTGAGGATCTTTGATGTGCATATTTGAAGTAGATCCTTGATAGAGTATAAAGGATCTTTTTTTTTTTTTTTACATAAATACAATCATGTGTGCTTGCGGACTGTATCCCTGCAGACTGTATTGATCTATATTGATATATAATGTATATATTGTGTTTTTTATGTTGATTTCATTTTTTAAAAAAAATTGTTTTTTTTTTTGTTTTTTTTAAATTTCTTGTGCGCCCCGGTACCAATCGGTCCCCGGTGGTTGGGGACCACTGATATAGAGGATCTTTTGATGTGCAATTTTTCGCAGTAGATCCTTAAAAACAGCGAGCGCTCCTGTCATATTGAGGATCTCTGACATGCATTTTTGAAGCAGATTCTTTCGAGTGCTCCTGTTATTTTGAGGATCTTTGACTCGTGTTTTCACAGTGAATCTTTACAAATAGCAGGTCTATTCTGTCTTTTTGAGGATCTTTGATGTGCATATTTGATATGCATATTTGAAGTAGATCCTTGATAGAGTATAAAGGATCTTTGACTAGTGTGTGCAGTAGGCCCTGAAGAAGTGACACCGAGCTGATCTGTGACAAGCATTTTTGCCGTTGATCCTTTCAAACAGCGCCGTGCTCCTGTCACACATGACAGTTTACTGCTGTCTTTGCGGCAGCACATTTGTAAAGTCCAGCTTTGTACCTGGCTTGTATGTCAATGTGGGGCAGGATCTCCCCGTCACAGGTCCAGTGGCTGCAGGCACAGTCGTCGCAGTGGCACCTGGTGGCTCCGGAGCAAATAGGACTCAAGTCCGGTTTCATGTCCTCCAGTGACACCGTCTCCTGGTGGCTCGGCTGGAAGCGGAACTTGCGCACGCGGTGGACCTCCACGAAGGAGTGGTCAAACTGTGACAAGTTAGAAGTTTTTATGTTAAACAGCCAACCTGTGAGAAGCAAGTTTAGCAATTAGCACCTTTTTAATTTTGCGTTAAAGGCTTTTTAAGTTATTTTGACGCAGCAGATTGTTTTTAACGGAAAGTCTTTGCATCTTTCTTCACAGTCACAAAAACCGCAGCATTGGAGTGGAGGTGCATTAAAGCAAATCAGCATCTGAGGAGTGAGGAGAAGGAAAAATAACACATTATTTTGTCAGACTCGCTTTTCATCTCCCTCCAAAGTGGCCAAAAGGTTCACTTGTGTCCCGCAAACAATTTTCTCCCACTTAACGGGGTGCCACTTCCTCTCTGTTCTTCTGTCCTGTTCCTGCCGCTCTCTGTCTCCAAAGAAAAAAAAAGAAAAAAAGAAGAAGCAGAGTGACAGCCATTTATTTGAGCATCGGACTCAATTTATGACTGCGGCCCGCTTTGCATTCACGCTGGACCGTGCGCCTTAAAGGCTTTGTGACAAGGCCATGAATACGCTTAGTGGCTCCTCACTCCTTGTTTCTCTGCGCTTGGATGGACACTGATACTGATATTAAATGAATTCTGCAAAGTGTCACTCACCAGACTCATGCTGCGACACGAGATGCTTCAGCCTTCTGACATGTTAATGTGTGTGACCAAATTCTCACTGGGAGGGACTGATTTATTTGTCGGTTTATTGATGACTTGTTTTATCGTTTATAAAATATATAGCTGAATATAAAATAACTTATTTTAAAATGTATTTATAAGATGCAGTTTAATATATTACAATTTATTTATAATTTATAAAATACATTTTAATATAATATAATTTATATAATACAGTTTGTTATAAAATGTATTTATAATATATTAATCATTTATCAAATACAGTTGAATATATTTATAATTTATGAAATAAAGTTTTATAGAATATAATTCATTTATAATTTATCTAATTATAATTAATAAAATACAGTTTAATATATGATTTATTTATAATTTATAAAGGACAGTTTGATATATTATCATTTATTTGTATTTCATTAATAATTTATAAAGTATAGTTTAATATAAAATGCATATAGTTTCTTCAAAATGTATAAAATACAGTTTAATATATATGTTTATTTATTTATAATTTATAAATTACAGTTTAATATATCTATAGTTTACAAAATACAGTTTAATATAATATAATTTATTTATAATTTATATAATACAGTTTATTATAGAATGTATTTATAATATTTTAATCATTTATCAAATACAGTTGAATATATTTATAATTTATGAAATAAAGTTTTAATATAATATCATTCATTTATAATTTATCTAATTATAATTAATAAAATACAGTTCAATACATGATTTATTTATAATTTATAAAGTACAGTTTAATACATTATCATTTATTTGTATTTCATTAATAATTTATAAAGTATAGTTTAATATAAAATGCATATAATTTCTTCAAAATTTATAAAATTATAAAAAATATGGATTTTTTTATCAGAATGAGGACTGCTTGTTTACGTCAGTGTTTTGTGGCTCTGCTTTGGAACTCTAACAAAGATGAAATACATGAAATGATGGTAAAAAAACGACTTCCTACTTTAGACTAATTAGCTTAAACGGTGTGCAGTGAAGCATGTTTAACTATTACTCGTCCTACAGGGACGATATTTGAAAGAACTGTAACTTATTTGTCCCCATGCAGGCAAGGATTAGTGATTTCGAAGTAGCTAAAACACTGTGGACGGATTTCAGCCGCTAGCTCGTTATGTTTTAAAGCTCCGCTTGCTGAGCAGCGCTTCAGTATTTATAGCTCCGCCTTTATTGGTAGTTTTTCAGCCAAAATACGTCCGCTCTCCCTCGACTCTCCACACTGTTTCTGCTTGCAAGTGCTCTGCATGTGTGTTGACTCGCTAAATGCGCCTCAGCAATGTGCCTCAGCACGGAGCGCCATAATTTCCATGAAAAAAAAAAAGTTGCAGTATTTTTTACAGGCAGTATAGTACTTTATTATTTCATTAATACTGCTGTACTTTATTAGTACCAGTGTACTGCACAACCCCAGCGATACGCTCAAATAGTTTTGCCAAGTTGGCGACACGCTAAGTCAGAGGTGTCAAACTCAAGGCCCGGGGGCCAGATCTGGCCCGCGACATCACTTTATCTGGCCCGCAAACACCTGGAGATGATATGTGTCAATAAAGTACTTAATATTTTCTCATTAAATGTTATTTATTTTTTTCATTTTGACAGAAAAAACATATGTACTGCTTGAAATTGCATGCCGTTTAAACTTTAATAGTATCCAATATTGCAACAAATATTACAGTATATTATCATTCTTTCCAAACATTTTTTGTCTAAATAAAAATAAATAAAAAATACTTAACTTTACAGCACACTACCCATCAAATTAATAAAAATGGCAATACATTTTACTGTTTTTGCGTTCAAATTTTGTTGACTGAGCTGCCAGTTGTTGACCGTAAAATCCACGGTTGTTGTTTTTAACGGTGTATTATTGTAAATGGAAAGACGGTACATTACGGTAGAAAAACTGGCCGCTAAGTTGCCAGAATAAAAAAAGAACTTGTACTGTTTTTCCATTCACAATATAATGTTGTAAAAACCAATGTAAATTTAACAACAATTCTGGCAACAAAGCTGCCAGCTTTTTCCTTAACCCCCCCCCCCCCCCCCC
This sequence comes from Entelurus aequoreus, assembly GCF_033978785.1. Lineage (NCBI taxonomy): Eukaryota > Metazoa > Chordata > Actinopteri > Syngnathiformes > Syngnathidae > Entelurus > Entelurus aequoreus. The sequence continues at coordinate 8,970,756 of NC_084742.1, read as the reverse complement.
CCAAAAAAAACAACAAAAAAAACAGTGGTACTGTTTTTCCATTTTACGGAGCCCCTAAAGGGACATGGGGGCACTTTTTTTTTTTTATAACATTTTTAAAAAATTATTATTATTTTTTTAGACATGTATCTTGTGCGCACGAGAAACTATCTCGTGCGCACGAGAAACTTTTTATAAAGTTATAAAAAAAATAAAAAAACGTTTCTTTTTTTTAGACATGTATTATTATTATTATTATTATTATTATTATTATTATCACGAGATACATGTCTAAAAAAAACAAAAACAAAAACAATTATACATTTTTTTTATTTTTTATAACTTTATAAAAAGTTTCTCGTGCGCACGAGATACATGTCTAAAAAAATAATAATAATATTATAAAAATAAAAATGTCCCCCATGTCCCCTTAGGGGCTCCGTACCATTTACCGTAACATGTTGTAAAAACTTTTAAAAAACACTATTGTAAATATAAATTTTTTACTGTTAAATCGACAATCTACTTAAAACTATTTATATAATTAATAATGAAATCCAGAGGCAAATTCATACATTATTCGCTGTTACAAGCGGCCCTCTGATGGCAGCCATACCTGCGATGTGGCCCTCAATGATAACCAGTTTGACATCCCTGCGCTAAGTCGTGTGCTTGAATTCAATGAATACCATCCACTTGTTTTTATCCTCACTTTTCCACTTGTAACTCAAGTTAAATCCTAACCATTAGACTGCTCTTATCTCAAAACACTCTTAAGTGGAGGTACCGCTGTATTTTGCCGCCAAGCTCAATAAAATCAAATCAGAGACCGACTTATTAATGCGTGGGTTTCTTTTTTTGGGGCACTCGATTTTGCGGAGCAAGCACGTGCAGGTGGGGAGGGTCAGATCCTCAGCCAGAAAAATGTGCACCCATTGCAAAATGTATTGCTAGAATTATTTTTTAGGATAAGATGACAGGATATTTTCAACCTATTTGGGGGGTATTGATGACGGAGTATTTTTTTATTCTGAAAGGAACGAATAAGAAAAGGGGCTCCTGCAGAAATTGAAAGTTGAAAGCACGTTTGACCCAAGCTGCACTTCCTGAAGTAATAACGCATTAGCAGTGTTCCGAAGCTGATAGTTCCTGTGAGGGCTTTAGTCCGCGTCTTATGTTCAGCATATCACTGATGCAGCGATTAGCGCCGCCTCCACGGGCCGGGCTGAAGGTTATTTACCATACGAAGGGTGAAGGCATTCCAAACGTAAGTGAACCGTTGTTGTGGAATTGAGGCGAGTCAGCAAAACCTGGCGCCAGCAAAGCGAGTGGGCGAGTCCGTCGTCGGAATTGAACTGTGCGGCGAAGTGATTTTGCGGGGGGGGGGGGGTCGGTTAACCCACCTGGTCTTCCTTGTTGGTGTGTCGGAGGAGGTGTTTGAAGAAGTCCAAACGGGAGCACTCCCGCACGAGGATGAGGTCGGCTGTGCCGTCTGCCAGGTGGGCGGAGGGCGAAAGGCCCTTCCAACTCTGAGGGGACGCGCAGCTCATAGTGGCCACGTTGATGGCGATGAACTTCCCGCAGATTTCAGTCCAGTTGTCTGTGGGGAGGGGGGATGCAGTTTTGGTATTGTGATACTACACGCATCCAGTTGGGGACACATTACATGGTATATGGGTATTTGAACAATACTGTTTCATAGGGTGGCACAAAAAATGGATTCACATCCGAATTGCGATTTTTGTTCATAGATTCATAATTTTCAAAACATTCATTAAAAAAAAAAAAGAAAGTGTGTGTGTGTGTGTGTGTATATTTGTGTGTGTGTATATATTTACATATGTATACATATATATCTGTGTGTGTATACATATACAGTATATCAGGGGTAACCAACGCGGTGCCCGCGGGCACCAGGTAGCCCGTAAGGACCAGATGAGTAGCCCGCTGGCCTGTTCTAAAAATAGCTCAAATAGCAGCACTTACCAGTGAGCTGCCTCTATTTTTTAAATTGTATTAATTTACTAGCAAGCTGGTCTCGCTTTGCTCGACATTTTTAATTCTAAGAGAGACAAAACTCAAATAGAATTTGAAAATCCAAGAAAATATTTGAAAGACTTGGTCTTCACTTGTTTAAATAAATTCATAATTTTTTTACTTTGCTTCTTATAACTTTCAGAAAGACAATTTTAGAGAAAAAATACAACCTTAAAAATGATTTTAGGATTTTTAAACACATATACCTTTTTACCTTTTAAATTCCTTCCTCTTCTTTCCTGACAATTTAAACCAATGTTCAAGTAAATTTATTTTTTATTGTAAAGAATAATAAATAGATTTTAATTTAATTCTTCATTTTAGCTTCTGTTTTTTCGACGAAGAATATTTGTGAAATATTTCTTCAAACTTATTATGATTAAAATTCAAAAAAAATTATTCTGGCAAATCTAGAAAATCTGTAGAATCAAATTTAAATCTTATTTCAAAGTCTTTTGAATTTCTTTGAAAAAAATTTGTTTTGGAAAATCTAGAAGAAATAATGATTTGTCTTTGTTAGAAATATAGCTTGGTCCAATTTGTTATATATTCTAACAAAGTGTAGATTGGATTTTAACCTATTTAAAACATGTCATCAAAATTCTAAAATTAATCTTAATCAGGAAAAATTACTAATGATGTTCCATAAATTATTTTTTTAATTTTTTCAAAAAGATTCGAATTAGCTAGTTTTTCTCTTCTTTTTTTCGGTTGAATTTTGAATTTTAAAGAGTCGAAATTGAAGATAGACTATGTTTCAAAATGTAATTGTCATTTTTTTGTGTTTTCTCCTCTTTTAAACCATTCAATTAAGTGTAAATATCATTAATTATTAATAATAACATAGAGTTAAAGGTAAATTGAGCAAATTGGCTATTTCTGGCAATTTATTTAAGTGTGTATCAAACTGGTAGCCCTTCGCATTAATCACTACCCAAGAAGTAGCTCTTGCTTTCAAAAAGGTTGGTGACCCCTGCAGTATATGTATACATATATATATGTGTGTGTGTGTATACCGTATTTTTCGGACTATAAGTCGCAGTTTTTTTCATAGTTTGGCCGGGGGTGCGACTTATACTCAGGAGCGACTTATGTGTGAAATGATTAACACATTACCGTAAAATATCAAATAATATTATTTAGCTCATTCACGTAAGAGACTAGACGTATAAGATATCATGGGATTTAGCGATTAGGAGTGACAGATTGTTTGGTAAACGTATAGCATGTTCTATATGTTCAATCAATCAATGTTTATTTATATAGCCCTGAATCACAAAAGTCTCAAAGGGCTGCACAAGCCACAACGACATCCTCGGTACAGAGCCCACATAAGGGACGTCGATGTGAATGACTATGAGAAACCTTGGAGAGGACCGCATATGTGGGTAACCCCCCCTCTAAGTACAGTCCTTAGTGGATCTAACATAATAGTGAGAGTCCAGTTATTATATTATATATGTTATAGTCATACTTGCCAACCCTCCCGTTTTTAGCGGGAGAATCCCGGTATTCAGCGCTTCTCCCGACAACCTCCCGGCAGAGATTTTCTCCCGACAAACTCCCGGTATTCAGCCGGAGCTGGAGGCCACGCCCCCTCCAGCTCAATGCGGACCTGAGACTGAGTGGGGACAGCCTGTTCTCACGTCTGCTTTCCCACAATATAAACAGCTTGCCTGCCCAATGACGTCATAACATCTAGGGCTTTTAGAGAGCAGAGTGCACAACTGCGCACACAACAAGGACACTAAGCAGAAGAACGAGGAAATTACAGACATGGCGACGCCGTCGACGAGCAAGATGAAGAAATACGCTTGCAAGTTCCAAAACGAATGGAAACAAGAATTTCAGTTCATCCAGGACAGTTCGAAGGGGAAGGTGTATGTTGCCTGTAAATATGTAGAACAGACTTCTCCATTGAACACGGTGGCCGAAATGATGTACTCATCATGAACGGAGAAGTTAAACAGGACAATACTGCCATCTAATGGATAGCCAGCGGAACACTGAAATTCAAGTATTTCTTTTATGTAAATAAAATAAATATATATATATATATATATAGCTAGAATTCACTGAAAGTCAAGTATTTCATACATATATATACAGTGTATATATATATATATGAAATACTCGAGTTGGTGAATTCTAGCTGTAAATAACCACGCCCCCAAAACCTTCATTCTAGCCTGATTTAGCCATTCCTTTACCACTTTTGACGTGTGTTTGGGGTCATTGTCCTGTTGGAACACCCAACTGCGCCCAAGACCCAACCTCCGGGCTGAGGATTTTAGGATGTCCTGACCGAATTGGAGGTAATCCTCCTTTTTCATTGTCCCATTTACTCTCTGTAAAACACCAGTTCCATTGGCAGCAAAACGTTCCCAGAGCATAATACTACCACCACCATGCTTGACGGTTCCTGGGATCTGACATCACATGGACCAAGATAAGACCTTCTGGAGGAAAGTTCTGTGGTCAGATTAAACAAAAATTGAGCTGTTTGGCCACAATACCCAGCAATATGTTTGCAGGAGAAAAGGTGAGGCCTTTAATCCCAGGAACACCATGCATACCGTCAAGCATACTAAAAACCATACTATGCCCTGAAGTACACAAATAAGACATGTATCAGGTAAAACACCCATTGTTAAAGATAAAACACAAATTGTAGGAATTTGTAACAAAATTCAGTCATTTCACTTGCATTAGTTTGCACTCCGTGGTCGGTCTGGACTGTGCTAATAATTGGCAACAAGCCAGCCCGCTGTGTGTTGGAAGAAGAAACAGTGTGGAGGTGAAGCAATGGCAAAAAAACCCGGCAATTCCACCGGAGTGCGCATGAAGAACACTATGAAGGTGTTTGGTCTTCAAAACTATCGATAAGGATGACTCTTTAAACACAAAGCTCTTCATCAACCAGTAGAATTATATTTTGCTATTCTTCCACTCCACACTGTTTCTTCTTGTATGTGCTCCTGTCTCCGTGTGTGTGTGTGTGTGTGTGTGTGAACACACACATATGTATGTATATATGTGTGTGTATATATACATATGTATATATGTATATATATATGTGTGTGTGTATATATATATATATATATATATATATATATATATATATATATATATATATATATATATATACACACACATATGTGTGTATATCTGTATATATTCATGTGTGTTTATGTACTGTATGTGTGTGTATATATATTTTTATTTATTTGTATATATTTATATATATATATCAATATATATATATATATTTATATTATATATATATATATATATTTTTTTGTTTTTGTTTATATATATATATATATATATATATATATATATATATATATATATATATATATATATATATATATATATATATATATATATATATATATATATATACATATATGTATGTGTGTGTGGGAAAAAAATCACAAGACTATTTCATCTCTACAGGCCTGTTTCATGAGGGGTTTTCCTCAATCCTCAGGAGATTTTAATGGAAGCATTCACAAACCATGGTATGTGAATGCTTCCATTAAAATCTCCTGAGGATTGAGGAAAACCCCTCATGAAACAGGCCTGTAGAGATGAAATAGTCTTGTGATTTTTTTCCCACACATACATATTACGCTCTACCACGGTATCGAGCACTATTTTTTGGATAATCTAATTAAGACATATATATATATATATATATATATATATATATATATATATATATGTATGTATGTATGTATGTATGTATGTATGTATGTATGTATGTATGTATGTATGTATGTATGTATGTATGTATGTATGTATATATATATGTATATATATATATATGTATATATATATACCGTAATTTCCGGACTATAAGCCGCTACTTTTTCCCCTCGTTCTGGTCCCTGCGGCTTATACAAGGGTGCGGCTTATTTACGGCCTGTTCTTCTCCGACACCGACGAAGAGGATTTCGGTGGTTTTAGTACACAGGAGGAAGACGATGACACAATGATTAAAGACTGACTTTTCATATACCGGTAGGCTGGTTATTTTGATAACGTACAGGCGAGCACTTTGTATTACTTTGCACCGTTGTATTATTTGTACTCTGCATGAATGCTGTTTGCCATGTCAAAGATGTGAAAGTTTGATTGAATGATTGAAAGATTTATTGTTAATAAATGGGACGCTTTGCGTTCCCAAACAGTCATGTCTGTCCCGACAATCCCCTCCGTGGTAGCAGGAACCCCTATATACTACGCTAATTACACATCAAAACCCTGCGGCTTATAGTCAGGTACGGCTTATAGTCCGGAAATTACGATATATATATATATATATATATATATATATATATATATATATATATATATATATATATATATATTGTAATAGAATGCACACACATAGTGTGTGGTTCCATTGTACAACATCATGTCCGAAAAGGAGTAGGAAGAAGCAGAGCAGATTGGTTGCGTTACAAATCCAGCTTGTACTGGCAAGACTAAGAAGACATTTGCATATTGACAGCAAGTGTTTATTCCCAGGCGGTTGTCAAAGGTCCACAAAAGACAAACGTCCGCCAGATGGAAGAGCGATTAGCTAAACCTTACGTGCTAAAACACACACGAGCCCGCCAGGTCTCCGATGACTTGGCGTTCTACTTCACAAACCCCCTCTCGGCTCCTCTGAGATTCCTCGTTATTATTTCCTTGTCAGCGGCAAAAAACAGCGATCGCAAACGAGCGCCTCACGGCTTTACGAGCCCCGCGGAGGGAGCCCCGTGCGCCTCGTCATTGGGCGAGGTGATAACGCAGACTGACGACAGCCGGCCCACCATCCCGACGCTTCTCATTAAAGCCTAAAAAGAGACATGAGGTGAATCATTTTGGAGAGGAGGCTGTGCAAATGACTATTTGCTTTGTGTTGTTGTGCCTCGACGATTTACTCGTCAACACAAAGCAAAGCGGCGTGCTGCAAAACAAACAATCCAGATGTGCACACGCACTACTGTACTGTAGCGCCTCGTGAATTTAGCATCGGCGCTAATTGGGAGGAAAGTGAACGCACACGTGCACAAACTTGAGTCGAGTTTTGTGCCGCTTGAAGATAGCGAACAACGTTTTTTTACGCCGCCTGGTCGCGGGAACCCAGTCAGGCTCATCTAAAATGTTTTCGGGCTGCTGGAAATGTACGAAACAACCAATCAAGGGAGCTGCAGCACAGTGGTTTTTGTTTTTTTTTACATGCAGAAGTACTTGTTTGTTTCTCACCTTCTTTATCAAAGTGTGAGCACTCTTGTTATGGCCAAGAACAGCTGTGTTCTCACACGACTTTGTTCCTTTACATCTACCTTTTGACATTTGAAACGATAACACACCAATTCTAAATAAAATAAATCTTGATTTGTTTTATAATTATAAAAAATATATATATATTGAAATTTAAACAATTACAGATTATAATAACTGTGCTGTCCAGTTGTTACGTGTTGTTTTCTTACACTTCTGAGTATCATTTGCAAGTATTATATCGTAGACTTGCAATTCCAAGAAGTTAGTGTATAGTAGAAGTAGGGTATAGGCCACAGCGTGTCGCCTCGTCAGGGAGTAGCCTTTGCCATTAAGATGAATATACTCTTTTGTTTGTATTTATTGACATTGTCACTCACCAGCTGTTTGATACGTGCATCTCAGTCGTGGTTTTCATTCAATTTGGAGGTGTTGAAATCGCCATGTAAAATCGCTAATGCTAATCAGTAGCATGTCAATAGCAAATCCAATGTACCGTATTTTCCGGACAACAAGGCGCACTTAAACTCCTTTTTTCCCCCCCTCAAAACTCAACAGTGCGCCTTATTATGATCCTAATGTACCGAATAATTCTGGTTTTGACCAAAGAACCACCATTACATGTTATATAGACCACAAGGAAGTGTTTTCCATTTGGAAAAAAAATTATAATAATATGACTCCTTTAATACGCCTTATAATCCGGTGCACCCTTTGGTCCGGAAAATACGGAAAAATTTAAATCAAGCTCGAACATTTTTGAAAAATAGAGCCTTACTGTTTTCAGTAAGATATTATCGGACATTTCTACTTTTCGGTACTTTTCTAAATAAAGGGGACCACAAAAAATGGCATTATTGGCTTTATTTTAACAAAAAATCTTTCGGTACATTAAACATATGTTTATTATTGCAAGTTTGTCCTTCAATAAAATAGTGAACATACAAGACAACTTGTCTTTTAGTAGTAAGTAAGCAAACAAAGGCTCCTAATTTAGCTGCTGACATATGCAGTAACATTTTGTCATTTGAAATTATATTATTTTGTCAGAATTATTAAGGACAAGTGGTAGAAAATAAATTATTATTCTACCTGTTCATTTACTGTTAATATCGGCTTACTTTCTCTTAACATGTTCTATCTACACTTCGTTAAAATGTAATAATCACTTATTTTTCTGTTGTTTGATACTTTACATTAGTTTTGGATGATACCACAAAGTCGGGTATCATCTTGATATCAAGTCGTTACAGGATCATACATTGGTCATATTCAAAGTCCTCATGTGTCCAGGGACATATTTCCTGAGTTTATAAACACAATATACATTTAAAAAAAACAAAATAATATTTTGTGATGCCAAAAAATCTCAATGTAATAATAGTATTATTACATTGACATTTGATTACACCTTCTACCATCCTAGTCACGTCCGTTGTGTCCTTGGGCAAGACACTTCACCCTTGCTCCTGATGGCTGCTGGTTAGCGCCTTGCATGGCAGCTCCCGCCATCAGTGTGTGAATGTGTGTGTGAATGGGTGAATGTGGAAATACTGTCAAAGCGCTTTGAGTACCTTGAAGGTAGAAAAGCGCTATACAAGTATAACCCATATTATCGACTAGATACATTACTGTACTTGGTATCATTACAGTGGATGTTAGGTGTAGATCCACCAATGGCGTTTGTATACATTTTGACGCTGGTGAGCTACGGTGCGTAGTGAAGCATGTCTAGCTATTCCTCTATTCTATTTGAATTTCAAAGGCGGTATAGTACAGAATATGATTCATTAGTATTGCGGTACTATACTAATAATCGGTATACCGTACAACCCTAGTTACCTCTGGTTGATAAAGACATTGAATGTGCTTCCCTGTCCACAAACGGGTTTGTGGGATTGCGAGGTTGTCATTTCAATCATTGATATGTTGTTCATTATTACCTCGTAGTAGTAGTAGTAGTGTGTGTCTGTGTGTGCACTTACATGTTGTGTGTTGTTTGCTGTGGGATGTTGCCTCTTCTTATTTCCTATCCACCATACTTCAAATGTATTGGTAACGGTGTTGTAACGTACGTAAACGTAATTAGATTACTCGTTACTAGTAAAAGTTACTATAGCTGCTAGTAAAGCCGTTATTCCAAACACTGTTGACAACCCAAGTACAATACTTATTGTAAAAATACATACACAGGAAAAAATAATCATAATTATTTTGAAATATAAATGGAAAATACTTCTCAAATTAGATGTTTCCTGTGCTAATTAAGAATGTCTCCCTATTATCGTTAGAGACTCTTTTTTTTCCAGTTTGTAGATTCTGAATCGTTCAGACTTGTATATGTAAGAGTTTAGAGGACTCGTGGATGAACTCTGAAGGATTTATATTCTGTTTACAGTCTCGCATCCCAACGTTGTTTTTCTTCTAGGTTTATTCCAACCTCTCACATGTAAATGACTTTATTTTACGTAACTTGCAGTCAAAACACAGCCGATGACGGGGATCGTCTCATCCTGTCATCTCGACACTTCTTGCTCCGAGCCTTGCGCGTTTTTTTTGTGCATCTCAAATGTCAAGAATCGCTTTACAAGCAGACAAACAAGTAAATAATGAGGGCGACAGTTTTCGTGTGTTATTTCAACAACTTTACCTGTGTCACACGCTTCCTTCTCACCTGGCACGTCACTCTGCGACGTCTTTAATGAGGCCTTGCGCTGGCAGACGCAACACCTGAAACACAAGCAATGACCTGGTTTCACATTCGTCACAGACACATTTGGAGCCTTTTAACAAGCCAGACTGACGCTTGGTTTGCCCATGAGAAGGCAGGAACGTGGCATTTTTACAGATGAACTCGCCGTTTGCGAGCTGGCCTCTAACTAATGCAGACAGTGTGCTGAGTGAGCCATACATCTCCAACTGCACTTACTCTTCAAACCTTGAACGACCCCATTTAGACTTTGGCACCTACATCTGCACCAATAATAAGATGATCAAAATACTAGAAATCTCTCAATATGAATGAGGGCAGTTTTACACAGTAGTTTTAGGTACGATTGTGTGCATACACAATTTTAATAATTAATTAATGGACGTGGTAATTGAATTGTACTTTAAAGTTAACTTAAAGTACCAATGAGTGTCCCACACACACTAGGTGTGGCGAAATTATTCTCTGCATTTGACCCATCACCCTTGATCACCCCCTGGGAGGTGAGGGGAGCAGTGGGCAGCAGCGTTGGCCGCGCCCGGGAATCTTTTTTGGTGATTTAACCCCCAATTCCAACCCTAGATGCTGAATGCCAAACAGGGAGGTAGATATATATATCTATATATATCTATATTAAGGCTGAAACGACGCGTCGACGTAGTCGACGTCATCGGTTACGTAAATACGTCGACGCCGTTTTTGTGCGTCGACGCGTCGCATATTTACGTCACACTACCGTCATGGCGGACCGCAAAGCAGACGATCAAAGTAGACGATCAAAGCAGACGATCAAAGCAGACGATGCGAGCGGTGCGAGCGAGGGGGGAAAAGCATGCCAAAAGTGGTCAAAAGTGTGGGAGTATTTCAATAAACGGCCTAATAATGTTGTTGTATGCACACTGTGTCGAGCGGAAATGGCCTATCATAGCAGCACAACGGCTATGAATGAACATTTGAAAAGAAAACCATCAACTAGTCAATCGTCCGCGCGAGCATACGTTGTCATCATTACACAAAAACATGACTGTGTCATTTGTATCTGCTAGGGGTGTAACGGTACGTGTTTTGTATTGAACCGTTTCGGTACGGGGCTTTCGGTTCGGCACGGGGGTGTACCGAACGAGTTTCTAAGCTAAAGCTAACTTTAGCTGCTAAAGTCTTAACAAGCTGCTTCGCTCCTCTGCGTCTGTCTCAGCACGCAGCATTGTCCCACCCACACAACCATCTGATTGGTACACACGCAGCATTATCAGCCAATCAGCAGTGTGTATTCAGAGCGCATGTAGTCAGCGCTTCAGCGTGGAGCAGATAGGTGTTTAGCAGGTGAGCATCAGGCAGCGGACTCTCCCCAAATGATAATAAACACCTCCCAGTCAACTACTAGTAACATCACTATGAGCCCGTTGACCTTCTAGAAATATAAACTGCAGCTCAGCTCACTCGCAGTCCTGGCTTGAGGTGAAGGCTAATTAGCTCTCAGTTCCAGCCACATCGACCCCTTCTGAGCGCCTATTTTCAGCTGCTGGGAATATTGTAAACAAGAAAAGAACCAAACATGTACACATGCTAACCTTTCTTCATTACAACTGTTAGTCACTCACTGGAATGAGTAGAATTGGTTATTGTGTACTGTGTTGGACTGGATGTTTATTTTTCACATTTTAAAAGCAATACTTAATGTTTACAGTGCTCCAGAATATTTAGATTGGCACTTTTTTGTATTGGATGTTTATCTTTATTTTTGCACATTTTAGCAAATAAGCAATACTTTCACTTTTGTTGAAATGTTTACAATGTTGTTACAGAATATTTCGTTTTGCACTTTTTTGTATTGGATGTTTATCTTTATTTTTGCACATTTTAAAGCAAAATAAGCAATACTTTTACTTTTGAAATGCTTATACTATTGCAGAATATTAAGATTTGCACTGGATGTTGACTTTTATATTTGCACATTAAAAAGCAAATAAGCTACTTTTAATTTTGTTAAATGTTAAAAGTTTTAAATGTTTACATTGTTACAGAATATTTAGTCATGTTGTTGTCAATGTTGACTGAGTGGCCATACTTCTTTTTTTTTGTAAATAAAAGCCATGCCTTTTGAAAAAACGGGCCTACATTTATTTTTTCATCTTCATTTTGAATAAAAAAAATAATCGGTAAAAGGAAAAATAATCTATAGATTAATCGAAAAAATAATCTATAGATTAACCGATTAATCGAAAAAATAATCTATAGATTAATCGATAGAAAAATAATCGTTAGCTGCAGCCTTAATCTATATATATATATATATACATACATATATATATATATATAGATATATATATAGATATATATATATACATATATATATCTACCTATATAGATATACATAATCTGCGTATATATACGTGTGTGTGTATATATATATATATATATTAGGGTTGCAACTAACGATTAATTTGATAATCGATTAATCTGTCGATTATTACTTCGATTAATCGATTAATGATCGGATAAAAGAGACAAACTACATTTCTATCCTTTCCAGTATTTTATTGGAAAAAAACAGCATACTGGCACCATACTTATTTTGATTATTGTTTCTCAGCTGTTTGTACATGTTGCAGTTTATAAATAAAGGTTTATTTAAAAAAAAATTAAAAAAAATAAAATAAAATTTAAAAAAAAAAAAAAAAAGCCTCTGCGCATGCGCACAGCATAGATCCAATGAATCGATGACTAAATTAATCGGCAACTATTTTTATAATCGATTTTAATCGATTAGTTGTTGCAGCCCTAATATATATATATATATATATATATAAATATATATATATATATATATATACACACATATATATGTATATATATATATATATATATATATATATATATATATATATATATATATATACATATATATATATATACATATACACATATATATAATCTGTGTATAAATATATATATATATATATATATATATATGTATATATATATATATATATATATATATATATATATATATATATATATATATGTATGTATGTGTATGTATGTATGTATGTATGTACAGTATGTATGTAATCTGTATATAAGCGGTACAAAATGGATGGATGGATATCTGTATATATATTGTGTGTATGATTGTGTATATATATATATGTGTGTGTGTGTGTGTGTGTGTGTACACTACTATATTCAGTATAAATGTATATAAGTGTATATATACATATATATAATATATGATTTTTAGTTTTATTCATATTTGTAATAACATTTTCACATTTTATATCTGGGGTTCGATATTTAACTGGATATTGATTTAATTTTGGATATTGATTTAATTTTGGTACAAAACACCCTCCATTGTTAAACGTTAAATTACAATTTAATAATCCCGCATTTTTCCTATGTTTATTTTCATTTGGATTTTAAGTTAATTTTGGCACAAAAAAAATCCTCCACGATCTTTTCAAATCATTTTGATAGGTCTTGAAATAACTAAACAGTTAACGAAATAAATAAAAAATATTAAAAAGGTTTCAATTTTCCACAATATCTCTTTATGTGCTATTGAATTAATGCACAATTTAAATACATTATTTTAATGTGTAAATAATTGCTTCATGTTTAGATTAATTTTGACATTTATTGACTCTTGTATTTATAAAATTTTGGCTAAAATACCCTCTCCAGCACCATGAAAAAAAATTCTGAAAATTATAGAAATGCCATCAAACATAAAAACAAAATTTTGATCGGGCATAAGACAACTAATTTGCTGATGGAAATTGTTATCAGGTCATTAATAAACAATTGAATAAATTATTTAGTATTTTAATTGAGCAATTCAGTGTTGGGACTTTTATATATTGTTTTGTCTTGGCAAAAAAGCCTCCATTGTATGCTAAATTAGAAGTCTTTGGAGTCTAGAATGACATTTGATACTCAATCTTTTCTGACGGCTTTATTTACCCGGACCGACACGGCTCCTTGTCCCTGGGGCTCCCCATATCATCCTCTGCCGGGACGAACGAGACCGTGCCTTCATAATAGTTGTGAGTCAGGAAAGTCTTTACTCCTGAAATGAAAACACAGAGCTTGAGAATCGCTGCCAATGTTGTCTTTGTTCTTTTGTCCAGAACAGATCATCTGGAGTAAATGTTTAAAAGAGTCTAATTGTGCTGTCGTTTTTCTGGTACCAGCTAAATGATAATAGCACTTAGTATGTCTGGAAGCAGCTCTGGACCACTTACTTATCAGCCCTTACCAGGATGCTACTCGGAATGCAAATGAAAGCCCAAACTTGCACTACGTATACAAACACTTTTTTAGTCTGCGCCAAGGCGTCCAAATACCAGGTGGAATCGTACCTGACAGGTTATATCTCGCAGGACCCAGCCATCGCTTCTGCTCGCTGTCAGACAGGATGTCGCCATAGAAACCATAGCCAAGCAGCGTCACGGAGTATCTGAGGAACGTGTCGCCGTGGTAGACGGAACACACGTCCATGGGCTGAGAGTCGCCTGGTAAAAACACATTATTCATTATTGCTGAAATGTCACATTTTTACAGTATGTGGTGCGGCTGATAGATGGGACTTTCACGACCGAATCATGTCTTTTGAAGGGCTATCTACCGATTTGCAGTTAGTTTTTGGTTTTTTTATTTGATGAACATGTGTATAGAGCGTGGCAATTTCCCAGACTGCATGACTGGGGACTGGACTAGAAAATTATAAAAAGTACCAATGATTGTCACACACACACTAGTTGTGGTGAAATTAACCTCTGCATTTGACCCATCCCCTTGTTCACCCCCTGGGAGGTGAGGGGAGCAGTGAGCAGCAGCGGTGGCCGCGCTCGGGAATCATTTTGGTGATTTAATCCCCAATTCCAACCCTTGATGCTGAGCGCCAAGCAGGGAGGTAATGGGTGCCATTTTTATAGTCCTTGGTATGACTCGGTCAGTGAAAGGAAACAAAGCAGGACTTGGATGTACTTTTCTGGTTCATTGATCAGATATGTAAAGTCGTTCAAGCGTGAACACAACAGGTGCACAAAAAAATGTAGTCAAACCCGAAACGGGATTCTTGTTCATCCCGATTCTAAATCCATTTGTACATTTCAAAAAATCGATTTAAGTTTGTATCATTAAGATTTTTTTATGAGAATAAATTTGAAAAAATGTTGCTTTTCGCACAGGGATGTCAAACGCACGGCCCGCAAACAGGTTCAATCCGGCCCGCGAGATGAGTTTGCTAAGTGTGAAATTGAGCTGGATTTTTAAATTACAGAAACTGCTGTTCTAAATGTGTCCACTGGATGTGGCAATAGTAATTCTGTGAGGCAAGCAAATGGTTTATACCAGGGGTGTCCAAACTTTTTCCAATGAGGGCCGCACACGGAAAAATTAAAGCATGCAGGGGCCATTTTGATATTTTTCATTTTCAAACCATAACCAAATATATAGATTTTTTTTTTTTTTAACGATTAGGGATCCTGGGGCCCGTAAAGTGTCTCAGTCATTAAAATGTTAAAAACAAGTCAAATTATTATTGCCTATTATTATATATGCCTTTTCTGTCAAAGACAACTTTGTTTTTTATAGTAAAACTGAAATATGCAGTATTTCCCCCACCGCCCAAAACATTCAGAAAGCAATGTTTGATGTGAAGTAATTGGAGCCCTGAAAAGATCAATAATGCATGACACCATTGATTTTATTTTCATTATTATTTTTGATTAATCACAGTGAAAAGATAAATAAAATCCCACTAAATATCTTTGGGATCCAAAAGGAACCCCACTCATAAAGTGATACATTTGTATTATTATTTGTTTTACTTTCAACACTTACGTTACGAGATCAACTTCAGATATATCTGTCGATTTTACGTTTGAACTATTATTTTGTTTGTTTTATGCTCTTTTGTCAAAGAAAACTTGGATGTTTTTATATGGCAACCACACAATATATGCAATATTTTTCCACATAAAACATTTTAATGTGAAATATTTGAAGTAATTGGAGCCTTGAAGATGTCAATAATTAATTCTTATTGATTTTTTTGTCTTTTTTACCTCATTCCACTTTTTTAATGTTTTTTTGATTTTTGCAATGGCATTCCTAGAATGTGTGGCGGGCCGCTAAACAATTAGCTGCGGGCCACAAATGGCCCCACTTTGGACACCCCTGGTTTATACCAAGCAAGAGGTCCACGGTAAAGCGGGGCTGTGCCTCCTCCCCCTCGACCCAATGCAAAAGAATCAGGAGTAAAATAACCAATTGGTAAAAATGCTGCATGAGACACTGCACCTTCATCTGTGAAAATGATTGTCTTCTATGCAAATGTAAAGAAAGTGAACAGTGGAAATGACAAATGAGGTATTTGACACATTGAAGCGTTCTTATTTATGCATCATGATGTTTCTTGTTCAAGCATAGAAGAGCTGTGACTTAAAGTATAACTGCTTTGTAAATACACCGAGATTAAGTCTAAGTTCGTTGTGTTCTTCATGCTGTTTTTTGCAGCTGTACCATTTTTTCTCTCTCAAAATGTTCAACTAACTTGAAGTGTTTTGTCAAGAGGATTATTTGGGATATGTACATTTTCATAATGCGCTTGTTCTATTTTGGGTCGAAGTAAAACAGAAAAAAATCTAAAGTTGTCGTAGTTGTATTTTTAAGTTATTATGCCGTGATTTTACCCGTCTGGCCCACGTGGGAATAGATTTTCTTCCATGCGGCCCCCAATCTAAAATGAGTTTGACACCCCAGTTTTAGACCATCTCCATGCAAGCAGAAGGAGATCTTCTAATTTATAACCTGATTTGAAAAAGTTTCAATATAATTATTACATGAATTAATACATTGCGAGAATCGGTTAGAATCAAAAATCAAGAATCGTGTTGAATCAATTATGAATAGGATGCAATTGTTAGGTGGCCCAAAAATTCACACCCCTGGTAAACACACACCAGGTACTGTAGGTTCCGTACATTTTTGTACTCAACAATTTTTAACATTACTTAATTTTTATTCTAGTTTTATTGATACTTTTTATATACATTTTATTCTTACTTATTGTTTGCAGGGATGTTCCCGTCAAGGATTATGGTCAATAACAGAATAACTCCCACAAATGGGTAGGGATGATGTTTGATAAGGAATTATCGAGTTCGAGTCTATTATCGAATCCTCTTATCGAACCGATTCCTTATCGATTCTCTTATCAAGTCCAGATAGGTTGTTGTATATGGGAAAAAAACACAATATTTGGTTTAACAAAAGCTCACTTTTATTATATAAGAAAAAAATAAAATCTAATAAATAAATAAATATTGACTGTTACCCCCCTAAAAAAATAAAATTAAATAAATAAATATTGACTGTTGTTACCCAAAGTATATTAAGTGGGATTTTTTCAGAAAAACAAATATATACAGTAACACAAAAACAACCTGTCTCTGTGATCACTATAGGTGTATAAATAATAATATAGTGTTAAATAAAATCAGTCCCTTGGGCACAAAACTGAAAATAATACAGCTCTAACTGTTTGTTATGATGCTTTGACATTTTTGCACTTTATTTCTTTATTGAAAGAAAATTCTATGAAGAGAAAAGTTGTTTGCAAATGTGGTTACAATGCTAAAAAATGAAAAGTTAAAGCTAAAAAAAGAAATACACTTTATTGAGTTAACATTTTTTCTTAATGGGGGAAAAATGTTATGAGCTAGAGAATATAACAACTACACTACCCAGCATGCAACGGGAGTTACGAGCATGCGCGGTAGCCCGAAAAGTGTTGCATGTTGCCACGCTGTGAAAGTAAACGTCAAGAACTCAGCCAACACGCCTCGTCTGCATTATTTATAATTACACAAACAACACATATACAGTGTGATTTTGTTTTGTTTACAAGGAAAGAAAAACAAAAGTTAAAAAAGGGAGATGTGTTGTATATATATGTACGTGCTGCGGTTGTTTTAAGAACGTTGCGACAGCTGCCGTAAAGGAGGTGCGTTGCTAGCCTGGTTGCTATGTTTCCGGTTGGTGGTAAAAGTGTTCGTCATGTGTTTTACCCTGCTAAAATCTCTCAATAAAGTTATTCATTGGATTATACCTTTTGTTTTGAACTTTATTACACCTTGGAGCGCTTTTTCCCGTCCATTGTTTTCCTGCTTTCGCTATCTGAGCCTAATGACTGAGCTACGAGACTGATTTCTTGTGATGTCACAAGGAGCATTTCTGGTTGGGACGGGATTCGTTCCGAGGGATTCGAATAAAGAACCAACTCTTTTCTTTACTATAGTGGTCTCGATAACGGGTACCGGTTCTCAAAAAGGGATTCGAGTCAGAGGACTCTGTTCTTTTCTTATCGAACAACCGAGAAAACCGGTTTCGAGTATCATCCCTACAAATGGGGCTCGAAAGGGCACGTCATGTTGCAATGCATTGTGGGGGCTGGGTAGCCATTGTAGCTGGACATAGTTTTTGTTTACATTGCTGTATTGTTGGACAACAACAAATACAACTATTTTGCCATGTTGTTTCAAAGTCAGTTTCATAGGACATGTACGTATAATCAACGTATCAATGTCCTGTGCCACACCCACCTATAATGATGTGCAAGGCGGACGTAACCGCGTCGTTGGTTCCCACCGTGGCAAAGCAGGTGCAATCAGTGGAGCCTGTTGATGACACACAAGAAACACATCGTCAGACATCGGGGGAAGCGTCTTTTGTCTTTGCATGCGCCACTCTTCATCAACGGCACAGCAGTGGAGATCGTAAGCAGCACCACGTTCCTGGGGGGTGCAGATAACTGACAATATGACGTGGTCCCTACACACCGGAGCTCTTGTAAAAAGAGCTCAGCAGCGCATGCACTTTTTGCGTTGGACGAAAAGAGCACAGCTCCCTCCCCACATTCTCACCACATTCTACAGAGGCACTATAGAGAGCCTGCTGACCAACAGCTAGGGTTGGGTATCGTTTGAATTCGAACGATTCCGATTCCGATTCTTTGTTTCGATTCCGATTCTTCTTGTACCATGCCAGGATCAATGTGTTTGACAGGTAGTCCCTGGAAGGTGGTATGTATTTTGGGTTGAGAGTTTTCACCATATCCCTGCAAACATAAACATGTAATGTTGCTGTTACTGTTTAGCCCAGTATCAATTAGCTTAGCTCTAACGTTATTGCTTAACTCAAGGGATGCAGTCTTTTGACTATGTGTGCAGTGACCTTTCTGTGGCACTCTTCCGTCTGTGGGCCCGACATCTTCCCCATTGCCACTACGGTGAACGGAGTACGCTGAGCACATCGCGGAGCCTGGCTAGCAGGTTGTAAATTGTCTATGAAAAAATACGGGGGCTAATTTGTTAGCTGCCTCAACGTTGGCGCAAAACTCATTATTTATTGCATATATATTGTTTTACTTACCGGATTCGGACTGCAGTGCAGTCACCGAGGTGCCAGGCTGGGCGTCGGAGGAGAAGGCAGAGGAGGACGGTCGGCGCAGCGCGTCGAAGACGGGACACGCATTTATTTGTACTCCATGGACTCGGAGGTGCTTCATCATGTTCGACGTGCACCCTCCTAAGCACGAAACGGTCCTGTCGCACGTGTTACATTTCGCCGATATTTCATTTTTTTTAGTAAAATAAAGCCACACTTTCGACCGCCGACACCCGCTATCCATGCTTGACTGACTCGCTCGGCTACATAGGCTCGGCTATGCTAACACTTCCGGCGGTGGGCGCTTCTTCGTTGGTGTTCAGCGGCTTCTTCTTCCGGTCGGCGGACTGGGTATCGAAACTAGGAATGGAAATTTAAACTTTTGAACGATTCCGGGAGAATCGGAAAGTTAGTTCCGGTTCCACTCGATACTCGATACCCAACCCTACCAACAGCATCTCTGTCTGGACTGGAGCCTGCAGTGCCTCAGACTGCAAGTCTCTCCAGAGAGTGGTGAGGACGGCGGAAAAGATCATCAGGACTCCTCTTCCTCCTATCCAGGCGATCGCAAAAAGCCTCTGCCTGACCAGGGCTCAGAAAATCTGTAGAGACTCCTCCCACCCCCACCAAGGACTGTTTTCACACCTGGGGCCGTACTTTTCAAGCTTCAAGCCATTTTACACTTAAGCCCTGAGAATTTGCGAAATTTAGTCCTACTCTCAAACTTAAGAATAAAAGCTTTTTATCAACGTTCTTAAGTCTAAGAATCACTCCTACTCTCCACGATATTTAAGAGACCTTCAGAGGTGTCTTAAGTGGTTAGGAGTTGCCAGCAGGGGATGGCACTGAGGCGAGAGAGACGTGCGCGAACATTCAGGGAGCGGAACGATGTTCTGGATTTGTTTGATGACGAGCAGCTGATCAAACGGTATCGTTTAGACAGAGCGGGTATTATTTTTGTCACAGATTTAATACTTTTCGATTCCATGTTGATTTCTGCATGTGTCTGCAGTGGGCTAGTATATATAGAGCCACCCACACCAGTTTCAAATTAGTTGCCTAATTAATGAATTGGAAAGAAAATGTTAGGACAGTAGCGTATGTGTGTGGCCGTGAGGTGAGTGACGTCAGTGAGTGTGTGGGCGATAGAAGAGAGGGAGCGGTAGCGTGAGTGCCGGCGGGGACTAGTTTGTTTTGTATTATTTTGTAGTTTATTGTCAAAATATACACTCCCATTGTCCACTTAAATATTTCCAAGATATTTCTTTATTCTTAGACAACGGATTCCCTTCCGTGATTGGTCATTTCTATGGACACAGAAATGACGTCACCTAAAATTCCGTTTACGGCACATAGTAATGTCGTAATTCAGCTCTGAGTGTGACACTTAAGATTCAGTCCTACACTTCGCTGAAAGTGTGAGTAAGACGCTTGATAACTAACTTTTAAGTGCAGCTTTCAGCGAAAAATTTATTTACTCTTAAGTCAACTCTTAGCAGACTTCTTAGGAGTAGTTCTAAGAAGCTTGATAAGTACGGCCCCTGGACTCTAGAAAGAGGTTCCGCAGCCTCCGTAGCAGAACCTCCAGGTTCTGTAACAGCTTCTTCCCTCAGGCCATAAGACTCTTGAACGCATCATAATAATCCCCTCAATTCCCCCCCAAAAATGGATTAACTCGCTGGAATATAAAGACAATATAACATACATCCATAAACGTGGATGGAAATGCAAAAGTGCAATAAATTGATCTGCACAGTAATCTATTTATTTATATCTGCACCTTATTGCTCTTTTATCCTGCACTACCACGAGCTAATGCAACGCAATTTCGTTCTTATCTGTACTGTAAAGTTCAAATTTGAATGACAGTAAAAAGGAAGTCTAAGTCTAAGACATTTAGAGTGGAAGTGCTGATGATGACACGTTTCAGTCACCCAGCAGTGTGCCGCTGTGGTCTCTCTCCAGCCCAAAGCCAGGAGGAGATAGTCCTCCTCTGTCAAATCGGACATTAAATATTTGATCAGGCGATCAGAAGGGCCTATCGCTCTTTCTTGAATTCAGACCTATCTTCCGCCCTTTTGATCATCCCCAAGTGTTGGAGTGAAGCCGGCGATAAAAGATGGCGCGAGAGGACAGGCGAATGGAACGCGGCACACTTTGCTCACACGAGTGTGACAGCCCATCAGCACTCCCGCTCATCTTGGTCATCACTTATCTTGGCCTTTGCGGCTTCATTATCACACTCAGACATTTTCCATTTGCCGCAGACGCCGTCGTCTCTTCTGGCCTGAAGGAGTCGCACGTGAAGCGACGTCGCCGCGCTTTGATGTCCTTCCACGCTCTTTAAAGGAGCACTTAGTGACTTCGAATGAGAACGCCTCACCTCTCAACCGGGTGCTAAATCGTCACATGTACCTCCACCAGCTTGATCCCACTTATGAAACTGGGAGTAATTGACCACCTGCTGTGTCGCCATAGAAACCCTCTTTCGTAACTCAGCAACGCATGCATTCACAGGTAGCTATTAATATTACAAAAAGAGTACAAAAAATGATAGAAAACAAAGAAGCAAGCAGGAGAGGGAAAAAGGAGTGTCCGCCTTCAATGAGTGCCAGTGAGTATGGGTACTACAACGGGCATCAGAGCTCTCAGTCGCACTGCCTCCAGTTAATGTTACCATTTTTCATGCCAACAAAGCAAGGATGCTCGATAGGAAACACTCAAACATACGGTAAGGCAGTGGTCACCAACCTTTTTGAAACCAAGAGCTACTTCTTGGGTACTGATTAATGCGAAGGGCTACCAGTTTGATACACACTTAAATAAATTGCCAGAAATAGCCAATTTGCTCAATTTACCTTTAACTTTATGTTATTATTAATAATTAATGATATTGACACTTAATTGAACGGTTTAAAAGAGGAGAAAACACAAAACAAATGACAATTAAATTTTGAAACATAGTTTATCTTCAATTTCGACTCTTTAAAATTCAAAATTCAACCGAAAAAAAGAAGAGAAAAACTAGCTCATTCGACTCTTTTTGAAAAAATTAAAAAAATAATTTATGGAACATCATTAGTAATTTTTCCTGATTAAGATTAATTTTAGAATTTTGATGACATATTTTAAATAGGTTAAAATCCAATCTGCACTTTGTTAGAATATATAACAAATTGGACCAAGCTATATTTCTAACAAAGACAAATCGTTATTTCTTCTAGATTTTCCAGAACAAAATTTTTTAAAAGAAATTCTAAAGACTTTGAAATAAGATTTAAATTTGATTCTACAGATTTTCTAGATTTGCCAGAATATTTTTTTTGCATTTTAATCATGATAAGTTTGAAGAAATATTTCACAAATATTCTTCGTCGAAAAAACAGAAGCTAAAATGAAGAATTAAATTAAAATGTATTTATTATTCTTTACAATAATAAAAAAAAAATTTACTTGAACATTGATTTAAATTGTCAGGAAATAAGAGGAAGGAATTTAAAAGGTAAAAAGGTATACGTGTTTAAAAATCCTAAAATCATTTTTAAGGTTGTATTTTTTTCTCTAAAATTGTCTTTCTGAAAGTTATAAGAAGCAAAGTAAAAAAAATAATGAATTTATTTAAACAAGTGAAGACCAAGTCTTTAAAATATTTTCTTGGATTTTCAAATTCTATTTCAGTTTTGTCTCTCTTAGAATTAAAAATGTCGAGCAAAGCGAGACCAGCTTGCTAGTAAATAAATACAATTTAAAAAATAGAGGCAGCTCACTGGTAAGTGCTGCTATTTGAGCTCTTTTTAGAACAGGCCAGCGGGCTACTCATCTGGTCCTTACGGGATACCTGGTGCCCGCGGGCACCGCGTTGGTGACCCCTGCGGTAAGGGTTAGCTGAATGCTAATTTACATGGGATTTGCTATGGACGTGCTACTTAAAAAAAGTTAAAGTACCAATGATTGTCACACACACACTAGGTGTGGCGAAATTATTCTCTGCATTTGACCCATCACCCTTGATCACCCCCTGGGAGGTGAGGGGAGCAGTGAGCAGCAGCGGTGGCCGCGCCCGGGAATAATTTTTGGGGATTTAACCCCCAATTCCAACCCTTGATGCTGAGTGCCAAGCAGGGAGGTAATGGGTCCCATTTTTATAGTCATTGGTATGACTCGGCCGGAGTTTGCACTCCCGACCTACCGATCTAAGGGGGACACTCTAACCACTAGGCCACTGGCCATTTTACATGGCGATTTCAACACCTCCAAATTTGGTAATGAGAGGTCGGTCAAACAGTTGGTGTGTAATAAGTACAGTACTTACAGTAGAAACCAGCGGTATACAAAGTGCGGCCCGCAGCTCGAGTTTTGTTGGCCCAACGAAATAAATAAAAACAAAAAAAACAGTAAAATGTATGAAAAAAAGAGCAAAAAGAATTAAAAGTATTAGGAAAAAACTGACATTTTGCTACCAATAACTAATAATCGTACGCTTTGCCACCTATAAAACAGAGCTAACACCAAGTTTTATTGTGAAATACGTATTGTCTGTCTGTCGCATTTTTTTTTTTTTTTTTTACCAAAATAAAAAAACATGTCATGCATGTTTAGACTTTTCAGTATGCGGCCCTTGGTGGAAACAGTTTGGATACCCTTGGTATAAACTTGTTTTTAAGGCACAACAAAAGACTAGATTCAGCTTAATGGCAAAGACTACTTCCTGACTCGGCAGCACACTGTAGCCCAGAGTCGAGTATATAGAGTGTATGGCCAACTGGGTTTTAAAGTTGGTAGCAAACATGGCGCCTTGTAGTCACGTGAGGGACAACACCATATTGAGTCAAATGTGAGAAGAAACATATGTGAACATGACGCCATACTTCCTGTATGTCTGTAGTCCTACCTGCAGGGATGATGCCAATGCGGAGGGAACACGGCACCAAATTGGCAGTGGGCTGGTTTGGGTCTACACCATGGTCCATTTGGGTCCTGGCGACCAGCCCGTGCAGAATCTCACTGAACGTCCCATCTCCACCCACGCATACCACGCTAGGACAACACACAGTAATGACAACATCATGTACTTTTTACATAATCACTCATTTGGTAGCAAGTTGTATCCTATTCTGTCATTTCTGAAATTGTTTCGCACAAATTCTGAAGTGAAATTAAATTATGATTTTTTTTTCAGATATCTTATGATTTTTTTTGGAGGGGTGAAATAAATGTAAAGTTAAAAAAGAACAAATATATGAAAATAGTAACACATTTTTTATAAAATGGGAATTTATTTATTGATTTTTGTTAACAATTGCAATACATACAGAATATATTTATGCATTTTTTTTTTTTAATCTATTTGGATGTATACACATTTTTATTGACTTTATAGGTATTACATTTTGTCACAAAAATATTCCATACTTTATGATTACAACATTAACTTGCAAAAAAAAAAAAAAAAATCATGGGTAAGTGATGAAAATGTATGTAAAAACAAGAATAAAGTATAAAATAAACAAACAAACAAAAATTAAATAGGAATGAATTTAATTAAATTTGCGTTACCATACGTATGGAATATATTTATGCATTTGTGTATTTCAGTACCTTTTTGATTTAGATTTGTATCTTTCATTGTGTAATATTTCTTATTTACTTTATATCTATTTAAGTTTGTCACAACATACTATATGATTAGAACTTAAGCTGCAATAGAAAGGATTTTAATAAAAACATAATTGCTGATAATCAATAGAAAGCTGAACAATTTTAATTGAATTTATTTAATAAAATATCATACACATTTTAATTTACTCAAAAACCTTTTAAGAAAAATATGGCAAAATATAACAAATATGTGACAAAAGAGGGTAATGTATTGCATCAATAAATACTCTAGAAACTTAAAATGTTTGCAGGATTTAAAAGCAAATGTTAAATTATGGCAAAATATAACATTTATGTAACAAAAAGGGTAATATCTTGCATAAATACTTCCGAAACTAAACAACATGTTTGCAGAATTTAAAAGCAAATATTAAACTGTGGCAAAATATGACATTTATGTGGCAAAAAAGGGTAATATCTTGCATAAATACTTCAGAAACTAAAAATGTTGGCAGAATTAAAAACCAAATGACAAAATATGGCAAAATATAACAAATATGTGGCAAAAAAGGGTAATATCTTGCATGAATAAATACTCTAGAAACTAAACAAAATGTTTTCAGAATTTAAAAACAAATGTTAAACCATGGCATAATATAACGTTTATGTGGCAAAAAAGGGTAATATCTTGCATAAATAAATACTCTAGAAACTAAACAAAATGTTTGCAGGATTAAAAAACAAATGATATATGGCAAAATATAACAAATATGTGGAAAAAAGTTAATATCTTGCATACATAAATACTATACAAACTAAAAATGTTTGCAGAATTAAAAAGCAGATGTTAAACTATGGCATGGTATAACATTTATGTGGCAAAAAATGGTAATATCTTGCATAAGTACTTCTGAAACTAAACAATGTTTGCAGAATTTAAAAGCAAATGTTAAACTATGGCATAATATAACATTTATGTGGCAAAAATTGTATTATCTTGCATGAATAAATACTCGAGAAACTACACAAAATGTTGGCAGAATTAAAAAACAAATGATGTATGGCAAAATATAACAAATATGTGGAAAAAAGTTAATATCTTGCATACATAAATACTATACAAACTAAAAATGTTTGCAGAATTAAAAAGCAGATGTTAAACTATGGCATGATATAACATTTATGTGGCAAAAAATGGTAATATCTTGCATAAGTACTTCTGAAACTAAACAATGTTTGCAGAATTTAAAAGCAAATGTTAAACTATGGCATAATATAACATTTATGTGGCAAAAATTGTATTATCTTGCATGAATAAATACTCAAGAAACTACACAAAATGTTGGCAGAATTAAAAAACAAATGATGTATGGCAAAATATAACAAATATGTGGAAAAAAGTTAATATCTTGCATACATAAATACTATACAAACTAAAAATGTTTGCAGAATTAAAAAGCAGATGTTAAACTATGGCATGATATAACATTTATGTGGCAAAAAATGGTAATATCTTGCATAAGTACTTCTGAAACTAAACAATGTTTGCAGAATTTAAAAGCAAATGTTAAACTATGGCATAATATAACATTTATGTGGCAAAAATTGTATTATCTTGCATGAATAAATACTCGACAAACTACACAAAATGTTGGCAGAATTAAAAAACAAATGATATATGGCAAAATATAACAAATATGTGGAAAAAAGTTAATATCTTGCATACATAAATACTATACAAACTAAAAATGTTTGCAGAATTAAAAAGCAGATGTTAAACTATGGCATGATATAACATTTATGTGGCAAAAAATGGTAATATCTTGCATAAGTACTTCTGAAACTAAACAATGTTTGCAGAATTTAAAAGCAAATGTTAAACTATGGCATAATATAACATTTATGTGGCAAAAATTGTATTATCTTGCATGAATAAATACTCGACAAACTACACAAAATGTTGGCAGAATTAAAAAACAAATGATATATGGCAAAATATAACAAATATGTGGAAAAAAGTTAATATCTTGCATACATAAATACTATACAAACTAAAAATGTTTGCAGAATTAAAAAGCAGATGTTAAACTATGGCATGATATAACATTTATGTGGCAAAAAATGGTAATATCTTGCATAAGTACTTCTGAAACTAAACAATGTTTGCAGAATTTAAAAGCAAATGTTAAACTATGGCATAATATAACATTTATGTGGCAAAAATTGTATTATCTTGCATGAATAAATACTCGAGAAACTACACAAAATGTTGGCAGAATTAAAAAACAAATGATATATGGTAAAATATAACAAATATGTGGAAAAAAGTTAATATCTTGCATACATAAATACTATACAAACTAAAAATGTTTGCAGAATTAAAAAGCAGATGTTAAACTATGGCATGATATAACATTTATGTGGCAAAAAATGGTAATATCTTGCATAAGTACTTCTGAAACTAAACAATGTTTGCAGAATTTAAAAGCAAATGTTAAACTATGGCATAATATAACATTTATGTGGCAAAAATTGTATTATCTTGCATGAATAAATACTCGACAAACTACACAAAATGTTGGCAGAATTAAAAAACAAATGATATATGGCAAAATATAACAAATATGTGGAAAAAAGTTAATATCTTGCATACATAAATACTATACAAACTAAAAATGTTTGCAGAATTAAAAAGCAGATGTTAAACTATGGCATGATATAACATTTATGTGGCAAAAAATGGTAATATCTTGCATAAGTACTTCTGAAACTAAACAATGTTTGCAGAATTTAAAAGCAAATGTTAAACTATGGCATAATATAACATTTATGTGGCAAAAATTGTATTATCTTGCATGAATAAATACTCGAGAAACTACACAAAATGTTGGCAGAATTAAAAAACAAATGATATGGCAAAATATAACAAATATGTGGAAAAAAGTTAATATCTTGCATACATAAATACTATACAAACTAAAAATGTTTGCAGAATTAAAAAGCAGATGTTAAACTATGGCATGATATAACATTTATGTGGCAAAAAATGGTAATATCTCGCATAAGTACTTCTGAAACTAAACAATGTTTGCAGAATTTAAAAGCAAATGTTAAACTATGGCATAATATAACATTTATGTGGCAAAAATTTTATTATCTCGCATGAATAAATACTCAAGAAACTACACAAAATGTTGGCAGAATTAAAAAACAAATGATATATGGCAAAATATAACAAATATGTGGAAAAAAGTTAATATCTTGCATACATAAATACTATACAAACTAAAAATGTTTGCAGAATTAAAAAGCAGATGTTAAACTATGGCATGATATAACATTTATGTGGCAAAAAATGGTAATATCTTGCATAAGTACTTCTGAAACTAAACAATGTTTGCAGAATTTAAAAGCAAATGTTAAACTATGGCATAATATAACATTTATGTGGCAAAAATGGTATTATCTTGCATGAATAAATACTCGAGAAACTACACAAAATGTTGGCAGAATTAAAAAACAAATGATATATGGCAAAATATAACGAATATGTGGAAAAAAGTTAATATCTTGCATACATAAATACTATACAAACTAAAAATGTTTGCAGAATTAAAAAGCAGATGTTAAACTATGGCATGATATAACATTTATGTGGCAAAAAATGGTAATATCTTGCATAAGTACTTCTGAAACTAAACAATGTTTGCAGAATTTAAAAGCAAGTGTTAAACTATGGCATAATATAACATTTATGTGACAAAACAGGGACTATTTGTTGACATTCTTATAAAGACTGGTTGGCAGCTAGGACATTATGAACAGTGAGTCAACAACGACTCAACAAGACTCACCCATCATATGTATCCAGATTTGCTTCTGATTTCAAGTGGTCTCTGGCATGATTGGCCCGTTCTGTAACTACGGCAACAACACATGAAACAGTCAGTCGCTATTATGCCAGCATCAGGGAAGTTTACAATAAAGACAAGACCCGACCCCCAAAACAAGGTCCTGCAATTTGAAGTGTTTACTGGACTCTGTTGTTCAGATTGATGTCCAGGTCCAAGTTTAAGTGCAGAGACAACAACAACAAGAAAAGCCAATTCAGGTAGTATATATCAAAACACAAAAATGAGCCGTGGCCCTGAGGGGGGGGGGGGGGGGAGAACACAAAATGTCTGCCGTAAATCTGTTTGCTCTTATAATCCCAACACAAATAAAAGAGTTTCTGGCCGCTGCAGGGACTCTGCACAAACTGTATTCACTGTGATGGACCATCGCCAGTGCAGACTGTGTAGCTGCTGCAAACACTTATTGAATAATAGATGTGTTTGGATACCCCAGCTTATCAGCTATCACCGCCTCCATTAGGGCTCCGCCATGATTAATGGCACCAGAAGCCAAATCATATTCTTGCAGGCCTCTCCAGGCCCGAGCCGTGCTGGGGAGCGATTTCGGCGGCCGCCGAGACTCATTTTTTATTCAAATATTTGAGGTGCACCTCTGACGGGAACCCACCGATCACGTCCGTGGAGATGCAGGCTCGGGAAAACAGCGGCGCCACCTTCTGGTCATAAATGTACTTCCCCTGCCGCTTCCCCCCGAAGGGATTGACGTACACCAGCAGGCTCTTGGGCCGATCGGCTGCAGAAAGAAGAATGTGGGATAGTCATTAACAATTTTTTTTCCAATTGCTTACACACTAAATTTTAAAGATTCAAGATTGTTTATTGTCATATGCACAGTTAAACAGTTTGCCGTACAATGAAACTCTTACTTTGCTAGTCCACCCTTCAACAAGTCACACGGTACTTAGCTAAAATAAAAATAAATGTACAGTTTAGCAGTTTAAAATAAGGTATGAAAAAAAGTATAAGCTACGGCAGGGGTCACCAACCTTTTTGAAACCAAGAGCTACTTCTTGGGTACTGATTAATGCGAAGGGCTACCAGTTTGATACACACTTAAATAAATTGCCAGAAATAGCCAATTTGCTCAATTTACCCTTAACTCTGTTATTATTAATAATTAATGATATTTACACTTAGATGAACGGTTTAAAAGAGGAGAAAACACGAAACAAATGACAATTAAATTTTGAAACATAGTTTATCTTCAATTTCGACTCTTTAAAATTCAAAATTCTACCGAAAAAAAAAAGAAGAGAAAAACTAGCTAATTCCAATCTTTTTGAAAAAATTTAAAAAATTATTAATGGAACATCATTAGTAATTTTTCCTGATCAAGATTAATTTTAGAATTTTGATGACATGTTTTAAATAGGTTAAAATCCAATCTACACTTCGTTAGAATATATAACAAATTGGACCAAGCTATATTTCTAACAAAGACAAATCATTATTTCTTCTAGATTTTCCAGAACAAAAATTTTAAAAGAAATTCAAAAGACTTTGAAATAAGATTCAAATTTTATTCTACAGATTTTCTAGATTTGCCAGAATGTTTTTTTAAAATTTTAATCATAATAAGTTTGAAGAAATATTTCACAAATATTCTTCGTCGAAAAAACAGAAGCTAAAATTAAGAATTAAATTAAAATGTATTTATTATTCTTTACAATAAAAAAATACATTTACTTGAACATTGATTTAAATTGTCAGGAAAGAAGAGGAAGGAATTTAAAAGGTAAAAAGGTATATGTGTTTAAAAATCCTAAAATCATTTTTAAGGTTGTATTTTTTCTCTAAATTTGTCTTTCTGAAAGTTATAAGAAGCAAAGTAAAAAAATTAATGAATTTATTTAAACAAGTGAAGACCAAGTCTTTCAAATATTTTCTTGGAGTTTCAAATTCTATTTGAGTTTTGTCTCTCTTAGAATTAAAAATGTCGGGCAAAGCGAGACCGGCTTGCTAGTAAATAAATACAATTTAAAAAATAGAGGCAGCTCACTGGTAAGTGCTGCTATTTGAGCTATTTTTAGAACAGGCCAGCGGGCTACTCATCTGGTCCTTACGGGCTACCTGGTGCCCGCGGGCACCGCGTTGGTGACCCCTGGGCTACAGTATATACAAGGCACAGTGAGTAACATAACATTATTGCACATTCGGATTCACAGTCGACAAGATAAATACGGAGCTGACATTGTCACAGCAGCAGTTTTTAAATTTAACATTTTCACACAGTTAACAAAGTCTACACACAGTAAACAAAACCACTTTGCAGATTTGCCTAATATTAGGCTTGGACTCTGCTTCACAGTTTTTGCAAAATATCACACACAATGCTTTACACACACCTTCCCATCTTGCACACACACTAGAATTGTGATACACCCATTTTCACACTTTTCACACACACTAGGATTGTAATACACACATCTTTAGCTCCAGATTTTTTTTCAAGCCTTGCTGTTGCCCAAGTCTGCACATGTAGCCTATACTCTATGCCAGTGTTTTTCAACCTTTTTGGAGCCAAGGCACAATTTTTGCGTTGACAAAAATCCGGAGGCACACCACCAGCAGAAATCATTAAAAAAGGAAACTCAGTTGACAGTAAAAAGTCGTTGACGCAATTGTTGGATATTACTTTAAACCATAACCAAGCATGCATCACTATAGCTCTTGTCTCAAAGTAGGTGTACTGTCACCACCTGTCACATCACCCCCTGACTTATTTGGAGTTTTTTGCTGTTTTCCTGTGTGTAGTGTTTTAGTTCTTGTCTTGCGCTCCTATTTTGGTGGCTTTTTCTCTTTTTTTTGGTATTTTCCTGTAGCAGTTTCATGTCTTCCTTTGAGCGATATTTCCCCGCATCTACTTTGTTTTAGCAATCAAGAATATTTCAGTTGTTTTTATCCTTTTTCGTGGGGACATTGTAGATTGTCATGTCATGTTCGGATGTACATTGTGGACGCCGTCTCTGCTCCGCAGTAAGTCTTTGCTGTCGTCCAGCATTCTGTTTTTGTTTACTTTGTAGCCAGTTCAGTTGTAGTTTCGTTCTGCATAGCCTTCCCTAAGCTTCAATGCCTTTTCTTAGAGGCACTCACCTTTTGTTTATATTTGGTTTAAGCATTAGACACCTTTTTACCTGCACACTGCCTCCAGCTGTTTGCAACATCTACAAAGCAATTAGCTACCGGCTGCCACCTACTGATATGGAAGAGTATTACACGGTTACTCTGCCGAGCTCAACAACAACACATAATTTGCAGACTATAATTACTGGTTTGCAAAAAAATAATTTTAACCCAAATAGGTGAAATTACATAATCTCCCACGGCACACTAGTGTGCCGCGGCACAGTGGTTGAAAAACACTGCTCTATGCTGTCATTTTTATTTATCTCCAGATTTTTTTTCAAACCTTTTTATTAGAGATGTCCGATAATGGCTTTTTTGCCGATATTCCGATATTGTCTAACTCTTAATTACCGATTCCGATATCAACCGATACCGATATATACAGTCGTGGAATTAACACATTATTATGCCTAATTTTGTTGTGATGCCCCGCTGGATGCATTAAACAATGTAACAAGGTTTTCCAAAATAATTTAACTCAAGTTATGGAAAAAAACGCCAACATGGCACTGCCATATTTATTATTGAAGTCACAAAGCGCGTTATTTTTTTTAACATGCCTCAAAACAGCAGCTTGGAATTTGGGACATGCTCTCCCTGAGAGAGCATTAGGAGGTTGAGGTGGGCAGGGTTGGGAGGTGGGGAGTGGGTAGCGAGGGTGTATATTGTAGCGTACCGGAAGAGTTCGTGCTGCAAGGGATTCTGGGTATTTGTTCTGTTGTGTTTATGTTGTGTTACGGTGCGGATGTTCTCCCGAAATGTGTTTGTCATTCTTGTTTGGTGTGGGTTCACAGTGTGGCGCATATTTGTAACAGTGTTAAAGTTGTTTACACGGCCACCCTCAGTGTGACCTGTATGGCTGTTGACCAAGTATGCTTTGCATTCACTTGTGTGTGTGAAAAGCCGTAGATATTATGTGACTGGACCGGCATGCAAAAGCAGTGCCTTTAAGGTTCATTGGCGCTCTGTACTTCTCCCTACGTCCGTGTACACAGCGGCGTTTTAAAAAGTCATACATTTTACTGTTTGATACCGATCATTTTGAAACCGATATATTCCGATATTACATTTTAAAGCATTTATCGGCCGATAATATCGGCAGTCCGATATTATCGGACATCCCAACTTTTTATTTGTCTTAGATTTCAATTTGTGCTGCATGTCATTGTTGACAACTGTGATATGTTACTTCACCTGACTGTGGTAAAAATACATATTTGCAGTTTGCGGCATCATTGTTGAGCAGTTCCTGAAAAGATTACAGGATATTTTTACTTTCTCTTTAGGTCCTTACGTATAGGCCCACTTCCAAGTAAACAATGACGATTGCTGTGGATTTGCCAATATATTTTGTCAGGTTACAGTAATCATTCATCACATATGCTAAAAGGGTCGGGCAAAATGCCCCAAACATGTGATTTCTTATAGTAAAATGTGTTTTGCATTTATCACTGTTCTGGGTAACTCACTCCCATAGTGTCTTATCATTTGAAGTCTGTGTGAGTGAGATGAAAATAAAACTGCATTTTTACAAATGCTTGCTTTATTTTGGTGAATGGGCATATGTTTTGACCCAAGTGTGTCATTTTGCAAATAATCTAGGAATTAAGAAAATTTAATGTGGTGTTTGGAAAAGTGTGTAAATCCTTTTTGGGAAAAAAAGACACAGTTAGTAAAATTGTGTGTAAGCAAATGGAAAAACTGTAACAATTAAAAACATTTTTTTTGTTTTTTTTGAACAAATGTACACCTGGCAGCAGCTTGATGAAGTTTCCATTACGGAGAAACCTTTTAAGGAATGCTCGGTCAAACTGACCGCTTTCCCAAAACGCGCTGTTGAGGGAAATAAATGGTGGGCGGTGCTGGGCGGGAGCGCGAAGTAAGTGCAAGGCACTGCATCATTTGGTGATAAACCTGCAAAAGTGCTGCGAAGGAGAATGCTAAATGGCTTGTTTACGGCCAGGCACCCTTCTCAGGCAACAAACCAGGGCTCTGATTGAAAACCAAGCGTAATGTATGCGTCCACAAACTACCACAACAATCGGGTTCTTCAATCAATCCGCCAATCAAATTTTTACTTGTACAGTATTTGACGTACATATAAAATGTAGCACAAAGTGCTTTACGTTTTAAAAAATAAATAAAATAAATAATTCCAGGCTCAAACTCGCAGTCCTCGCCCCCTAAACCCCCATTTCCCTCCACGGCACACATACACAGGTGAAAAAAAAACATATGTGGCTGAGCACGGAGGAACCAGGTGAGAAAACACTATCTAACACACACAAAAAAATGCTGGGTTATTTTTTTTTCTACCCAAATGCTGGGTTGAGCGTGTTTCGTCATATCTATGGGTTATTTCTGAGGAGTTGGGTAGTTTTTGTGACCCAGCTGGCTGGGTTGGCCTTGGGACGTTGCCCATCCCCCAAGATTTAAAGTAACAATCCTGGCTTCTCTCTACTTCCTGAGACGGTGTCAGGCGGTCAGCGTCGTGCTTTGGGCGGAATGAATGAAGTGGGCGTGGCCTAAACAGAATTTTAAAAAACGGTAGTAGGTGTATGTCGTGTCCGAGCGCCGTTTTGTTTTGTGGTTCTCTAAAGGAGAAATATAATCTTAGAGAAAAATGTAGTTTAAAATATTTGTGCGCACGTACAACGCTTGTGGAATTAAATTATGGAATGGATTAAGCAAAGAAATCAAACAACGTACTAATATGATCCACTTCAAGAAACTATTCAAACTGAAAGTGTTTACAAAGTACAAAGAAGAAGAACCATGATAAACATTCTGAATTTAATTCATCCATCCATCCATTTTCTAGATAATCTTACTCAACTCACCATATGAAATATATCTTACTTCACCAATTATTTATTTATTTGTATTATTACTCATGGAGTATATTGTAAATAAATTGAGAACAGGAAGTGAACAAAAGTTTTAGCAACTGCTATGTGAAGGAAAAGTGGTCGGATTAAATAAGCTCTGCTTTTTCCTACTCCTTTTCGAACATGTTGAATAGAGAAACTGGAAATTGTGATGTGTCATGTTGTATGCACGCATGTTCCAAATAACCTCAAACTCAAAGACAACTGCCATTTCAGCTGTAGTGCGTAGGCCATAATGGTTTATGACTCCTACAGGCAGAGGTCGGTATTGCAACTTGTAGTTTGCAAGCACCCAACTTCTGCCTGTAGCGGTCGCAAAGTCGTCACGACATCTGCAAGAAAGGCGGCCAAGAGCTACAAAAACCACAAAGGTCAATACCGACGTCCGCTTGTAGGGGTCGAGCTTGACTTCCATTGGGTGAGTCTTTTTCCCAGAGTGCATTGCAGCTTTTTGATACAAATATTTTACCTGCTTGTTTGGAACATTTTTGAAACTCCGTTTTAAGGTGAAGCAATGTTAAATATACCTTTTCAGAACAATCCAAAATAGAAACTATGAGTGAGGATATCTAAGTCCTTGGGTAGGTCCCTCGCATAATCACGGTAACCAAGAAATGATATAGTACTCCATATGTATTGATGCAGACTACGCTAAATGGACTTTACAATCAATTGTGACTGATTGTGTAAGCAGTTAAACACCAAAATTATTCATAATATTGTCCTATGTTTGTAGACTAAGTATATACTGACCGGTGAATCTGGTCTGCATAAGAAAAAGACGGACAGATTGAAAAATTCAAGAGGAAGTTTTTACGTCTTCCTGTAGGAAACATAAATCATCATGGAAACAAATGCCGTAAAGCGTAAAAACTACAAATTGCAATACTGACCTCTGCCTGTAGGAGTCATGAATCATTCAGGCAATTGGCCGACAAAAACATGAAAATAACCCATTTTTTTTTGGTAGAATTGATCCAGCATTGCAGTTAAAATGACCCAACATTTGGGTTGAATATATGACCTGTTTATTTGGTAGAATCAACCCAGCATTGCAGTTAAAATGACCCAACATTTGGGTTGAATATATGACCTGTTTATTTGGTAGAATCAACCCAGCATTGCAGTTAAAATGACCCAACATTTGGGTTGAATATATGACCTGTTTATTTGTTCAAATTAACCCAGCATTTTAGTTAGAATTACCCAACATTTGGGTTGAATATATCATTTGGTAGAATTAACTCAGCGTTGAAGTTAAAATGAACCAGCATTTGGGTTGAATATATAATATATAATTTGGTAGAATCAACCCAGCATTGCAGTTAAAATGACCCAGCATTTGGGTTGAATATATGACCTGTTTATTTGTTCAAATTTACCCAGCGTTATAGTTAAAATTACCCAACATTTGGGTTGAATATATAACCCGTTTATTTGGTAGAATTAACTCAGCATTTTTGTGAAAATGACCCAGCATTTGGGTTCAATATATAACCCATCTGTCTGGGTTAAATCAACCCAGCACTGGTTTGGTCCAATAGTAAACCCTGCAGCAGGGTAACTATTGGACCAAAACTACCCAAGAGAGTGTAGGGAGCCGAGTTAGTCAAAAGTATCAATACTACATAAATATGTATTTAAAAACTAGCTACAATTAAATAAATTGATGTGGTAAATACTAAGATACTACCTACTCAGTGGCCTAGTGGTTAGACTCTAACCACTAGGCACTAGGCCACTGAGTAGGTAGTACCTAGTATTTACGTTAGAGTGTCCGCCCTGAGATGGGTAGGTTGTGAGTTCAAACCTCCGCCGAGTCATACCAAAGACTATAAAAATGGGACCCTTTACCTCCCTGCTTGGCACTCAGCATCAAGGGTTGGAATTGGGGGTTAAATCACCAAAAATGATTCCCGGGCGCGGTACCGCTGCTGCCCACTGCTCCCCTCATCTCCCAGGGGGTGAACAAGGGGATGGGTCAAATGCAGAGGACAAATTTCTCCACACCTAGTGTGTGTGTGACAATCATTGGTACTTTAACTTTAACTTAAATACAAACTAATAAATATGAGATAAAATAATGAGATGAATAAGAATATTTGTTAAACGCCTATCTAGTTAAAAAGATAGGTCTTGAGTTTGTTTTTAAAAATAGTCACATTCTCTGCAGCAAAATAGGGGGCATAATATTGGAAATTGGCCCCCCCGTGGGTGTGAGTCCGATGCCAGAAGACCTCATGGACCGTGAGGGCTTATGAAGGCCTAAGACATTTAAAAACCAGTAAAATATTCTAACATAAATACAGTAGGGAAGGGATTCATACGGCCCCGTTCCTGGGTGAATCTTGCATGAGAGGAAGATGGCGGTGTTAATCATTTTGCAATGCAGT
Source organism: Entelurus aequoreus (assembly GCF_033978785.1). Classification (NCBI taxonomy): domain Eukaryota; kingdom Metazoa; phylum Chordata; class Actinopteri; order Syngnathiformes; family Syngnathidae; genus Entelurus; species Entelurus aequoreus. The sequence goes on along the minus strand of NC_084742.1, from coordinate 8,933,378 downwards.
CAGCTGAAAATAATGGAAAGCGCCACTCTACATTGATACTGATTTTAAAATATTCAACACTCTACTGCCACCTGGTGGCTAATTTGGATACTCCCCCCTCCCCTATTTTGTCACGTTTCATGTGTCAGGTATGAATCCTCTTCCTACTGTAAAGGGCAAATTTCACCCTTTGATGTCTGATGTTAGATTTACAGCTCCTTTCTTATTTCAAATACATGTTTATGATGTTCCAATAGTAATATGTATGCTTAGCAGTCTCGTTAACATTCGGTGGCGCCCCTCTCTTCTTTTTGAGATCACTCGTGTCAAAGGCTTAGCGATGTGGAGATGTGTTATTGATGAGGCAGGGGTTGAAGATGACGTTCATCAAAAAGTTGTTTTTGCCAAAATATGGTCAAGTTGATTGTCAGTACCAAGATAAAATGCAGTGTTGTTGTTGTTGTTAGCAGTGTTCACCTTTAACACAAAAAACGGAAGTCGCGCTTGTTGAATATTTTCATTGATCGCCACAACGTGACAGAAAATAAGATTTGTATGCAAAATAAAAAATAACAAAAGATCTGCGATGGAGGAAAGCGCAACACGGCTTGAACCTGAGGGTTCCTGGTTCGATCCCTGCCTTCTACCACCCTAGTCGTGTCTGTTGTGTCCTTGAGCGAGACACTTAACCCTTGCTCCTGATTGGTCGTGGTTAGCGCCTTGCATGGCAGCTCTCGCCATCAGTGTGTGAATGTGTGTGTGTGTGAATTGGTGAATGTGGAAATAGTGTCAAAGCACTTTGAGTGCCTTGAAGGTAGAAAAGTGCAATATAAGTATAACCCATTTACCATTTAACATTTGAAGCGCGATGTGGCGATGGACGACTGTAATTAGTAGGGGTGCACAAAAATGGATTCACATCCGAATTGAGATTCTTATTCATCCCGATTCTAAATTGATTCCTAATTTTCTAAAATAGCTCAAAAACATTTTTTTTTTAAAATTTGTGTTGATCTATGAAGTCCCAGTAACCATTGTGGAGGGCTTCAAACACAACATCAGCCAGCACCTGCGCAGGTGGCTGGTCTTGCCGAAGAGCCTGCATGGGCACACCAACAAGCTGCAGCTTCCCCTTCACCGGATTGACCGTGAAAAGTTTAAAGTCACCAGAGCCGGGGAGGTGTTGCTTTACAGAGACTCATCTGACACCAGAGTCTCCTCTGCTGGCATCAAGGTCAGCACTGGGAGGAAGTGGAAGGCACAGGAGGCCATTGACCAGACAGAAGCAAGGCTGAGACATGACGTCTTAGTAGGTGCTGTGGCAGTCGGACGAGCTGGGCTGGGTAGCCACACAAGACCACGCTACGGCAAAGCCCAGGGTCGAGAGAGACGGCTGATAGTGCAGGGAGAGATCCGTGCAGAGGTTGAGGAGGAACAAGACAGTGGCCATGCGCCAGCAAGGAGCCTGGACAAATTGGGACCACGCATCTACCCGGAAGATCACCTGGACAGAACTTTGGAAGTCAGTGTATGATGTCCTCCTAAGTCCATCTAATCTTCATAGCTGGGGGCTAGCAGAAACACCTGAATGTCCACTATGCAAGGCACAGGGTTCCCTGGAGCACATCCTGAGCTGCTGCCCTAAAGCCCTGGGAGAGGGGAGGTACGCATGGCGCCAGTACCAGGTGCTGAAGGCAGTAGAAGACACCATTGGCACTGGAATCCAGCAGAGCAAACACCAGGTCCCAGTCGGGCACAACATCTCCTTCGTCAAGGCAAGGGAGAAGCCACAGGCAGGACGTAAGGCCCCAACCGGACTGCTAGCCACAGCCAGTGACTGGCAGCTGCAGGTGGATCTTGGCAGACAGCTGAAGTTTCCAGAGCGCATAGCAAGGACATCACTGAGGCCAGACCTTGTCTTAACGTCTGACTCAACGAAGCATGTTGTGCTGCTGGAACTTGGTCAGTCCCCTGGGAAGACCGGATGGAGGAGGCCCATGAGCAAAAGAAGGCCAAATCCCTTGAGCTGGTCGAGGCATGCCGAGAGAGCGGCTGGAGGGCCCGCCGTGAGCCAATAGAAGTGGGCTGCAGGGGCTTTCTAGGTCAATCTGTGCATCGAGCATTCAGACTTCTTGGAATCAGAGGGTTGCCGGAGAGAAGAGCCACCAGAAACATCAGCGAGGCTGCTGAGAAAGCCTCAAGGTGGTTATGGATCAAGAGGGAAGACGGATGGAGTAGTACGCTGCTTGGACACAAGCCGGAGCCTGATCAGCCCCGGTTGGGTCGCCCGGGCGAGGGTGTATAGAGATCAAAGACCCGAAACACCCAATGAACCTCGGTTCTTTACCGAAGATGTGTCCAAGCTGCACCGCAAGGTGTTTCTCAATCTATGCATTTTAAATCATAAATAAACGCTAGCAAAGATCAGCTAACAATAAAGCCAATGGAAGTCGCTTTATTCCGCGCTCTAAAAATGTCCATCGTTTTATATACATGCTGTAAGGATATATGCAATGTACTAACATTCATAATAGCATGTAATATTTAAGTATTTTGCTCATCTTAAGCATATGACTCTTTAATTTCACAGACATATAACAACGTTTGCTTTTCCCTTCAACAACACTACTAATCAGGTCAGACTTCACGAGAGACAAAAAAAGACTACTTTGGGACAAATGATGATCCACAACCTTATATTTTTGACCCTGAATATACAGAGGATGACCAACAAGTTTTAGAAGCTATGTGCAAAACAAATCCAGCTTTGGTGAAACAATAAGCATTATGTAGCAGTATTGCTAAGTGCTAGACAGGATATATAAACTACGAACATAATTAAAGATACCAGCCTGACACGCCATCAAACATTTCAGGATACTACCATGCTTAAGTTAGCTTGTTAACAGCTAACAAGTGTCAAGTACCAGGTTATCTGACTCTGAGGTGCACAGCTGCGAAATTGGCAAAAAACAAAAGTTACCATGCTAACAGCTAGCATGCATCAAGTACAAGTTATACGACCCTGAAGTGAATCGCTGTAAAAATAGCTGAACAAGTTAGCATGTGAATGCTAGTTAGCTCTCTTTGATCACGGCGCCGCTAAAAGTAGTTCCTCTGTGTCTAACAATATCGCTAATACTTGGTTAATATTCAGGTCAGGAGGTATAAATGGAGTATTGTCTGCGGTTTTTGGATGTTTTTTAGAGGGCTTTATGGGCGTAATGGTGTACTCCCAATAGCTGCATTGTTAGCCCCCTCGTACTTGCCATATTTTACGACTTAGAAAGCATTAAAAGAAAAACATATCTGTTCTTTTTAAGAGCTGGTTCGTAGCTAATTGTTATGTCGGCTATTGTCGGTTGCAAGCAAAGAATTCAGTTAAAAACATCCACGCCATTAGTTGGTGTAGCAAATATCCCTGGAAGATCGGACTAAAATATCCAGTTTTACTCCTCAGCTTGAAATTATAGCTAGAGATGAACATAACTTTGTTTTTCAACCACGGGAACGAAGAAAGTGATGTTGATTTGCGATCAAGTGTCAAGCGCTTCGTCACAGAACCAATTAAGCTCGTACAAGGTTTTATTTTACAATACTGAAAGATAGACAGACGCTAAAAGGAAAGTTTTCTACTTTGAAAAAAGCAGCACGAGGCCATTATAACTCTTAGAAAACATGAATTTCTTTCAGCGGTGCTTTTTTGTCTGCGCCCTCAGGGGAGACTGAAGGCAAACCTATACCATATAAGTCGCTTTGAGGATGTCTTCTTTGCAGACAGGCCCTCTCAGGCACAGACGTATAAATGAAGGTATCGAGCCCGAGAGAATGGATTTCTGCTGTGTGCGGATGTCATGCGGACTAGTCTCACTGCTGCCAGTGCCACGCTGGTGTGTTGGGAGTGGGTTATAGCCCTGATGCAGGAATGTAGACCGTTCTTAACATTCTTTTGTCAAGCCCTAGGGCAGGGGTCGGCAACCCAAAATGTTGAAAGAGCCATATTGGACCAAAAATACAAAAACAAATCTGTCTGGAGCCGCAAAAAATTAAAAGCCATATTACATACAGATAGTGTGTCATGAGATATAAATTGAATTAAGAGGACTTAAAGGAAACTAAATGAGCTCAAATATACCTACAAATGAGGCATAATGATGCAATATGTACATATAGCTAGCCTAAATAGCATGTTAGCATCGATTAGCTTGCAGTCATGCAGTGACCAAGTATGTCTGATTAGCACTCCACACAAGTCAATAACATCAACAAAACTCACCTTTGTGTATTCTTACACAACGTTAAAAGTTTGGTGCACAAAATGAGACAGAAAAAGACGTGGCATAAAACACATCTTAGAAAGTCGGAGAAAGTTCTACATGTAAACAAACTACGGTGAGTTCAAGGACCGCCAAAATTAGTAGGACAAAAGGGCGCTGGCCAAATACTCGAATCAGTGAAGCATGTTTAATAGAAACAGTGTGCTTTATAACAATTAGGGAGGTTTGTGTCATGTTTGCCCTCCTACAGAAACCATATTAACACAAAAAATATATGTTTTTCCCCTCATCTTTTTCCATTTTTCATACATTTTTGAAAAAGCTCCAGAGAGCCACTAGGGCGGCGCTAAAGAGCCGCGGGTTGCCGACCCCCGCCCTAGTGGGAACATGCCATTTTGTACGTAGCTTTGATGCTAATTACTAAGGGTGTCAATCTTTGGGGACCGAACGAGCCGATTCCAATTCCTGGGGTGACTATTCGATTCTGAATCGACTCTCGATTCAACACTATTCTTGATTCAAACCGATTCTAGCAATGTTATTAATATTATTAAATATATAATATTATAAAAGAAACGTGTTCTTGTCTTACGTAAGGATTGTCAAATAGGCACAATACCGCCCAAAAATTCAGTTCCCCTTTTAAAGGCCTACTGAAAGCCACTACTACCGACCACGCAGTCTGATAGTTTATACATCAATGATGAAATCTTAACATTGCAACACATGCCAATACGGCCGGGTTAACTTATAAAGTGCAATTTTAAATTTCCCGCGAAACTTCCAGTTGAAAACGTCTATGTATGATGACGTTTGCGCGTGACGTCAATGGTTGAAACGGAAGTATTCGGACACCATTGTATCTCAATACAAACAGCTCTGTTTTCATCGCAAAATTCCACAGTATTGTGGACATCTGTGTTGGTGAATCTTTTGCAATTTGTTTAATGAACAATGGAGACTGCAAAGAAGAAAGCTGTAGGTGGGATCGGTGTATTAGCGGCTGGCTGCAGCAACACAACCAGGAGGACTTTGACTTGGATAGCGGACGCGCTATCCGACGCTAGCCGCCGACCGCATCGATGATCGGGTGAAGTCCTTCGTCGCGCCGTCGATCGCTGGAACGCAGGTGAGCACGGGTGTTGATGAGCAGATGAGGGCTGGCGTAGATGGAGCGCTAATGTTTTTATCATAACTCTGATGAGGTCCCGTAGCTAAATTAGCTTCAATGGTGTCGTTAGCAACAGCATTGCTAGGCTTCGACAGGCGGCACAGCATTAACCGTGTAGTTACAGGTCCAGTGTTTGGTTCGGTGTCTCCTGATAGTAGTATTGTTGATCTTCTGTCTATCCTTCCAGTCAGGGGCTTATTTATTTTGTTTCTATCTGCATTTAAGCACAATGCTATTACGTTAGCTCTGTAGCTAAAGTGCTTCACCGATGTATTGTTGTGGAGATAAAAGTCACTGTGAATGTCCATTTCGCGTTCTCGACTCTCATTTTCAAGAGGATATAGTATCCGAGGTGGTTTAAAATACAAATCCGTGATCCACAATAGAAAAAGGAGAAAGTGTGGAATACAATGAGCCCTTTTACCTAAGTTACGGTAAGAGCGAAAAAAGATACGCCCTGCACTGCACTCTAGTCCTTCACTCTCACGTTCCTCATCCACAAATCTTTCATCCTCGCTCAAATTAATGGGGTAATCGTCGCTTTCTCGGTCCGAATCGCTCTCGCTGCTGGTGTAAACAATGTGCAGATGTGAGGAGCCCTTCAACCTGCGACGTCACGCTACTTCCGGTACAGGCAAGGCTTTTTTTTAATCAGCGACCAAAAGTTGCGAACTTCGTTGATGTTCTCTACTAAATCCTTTCAGCAAAAATATGGCAATATCGCGAAATGATCAAGTATGACACATAGAATGGATCTGCTATCCCCGTTTAAATAAGAAAATCTCATTTCAGTAGGCCTTTAAGGTAGTATTTAATTTGGATCAATGTGAGTGATACGTTTTTTTTATTCATTACAATCTACCTGTTATCTTACTGACGTAGGGAAAAAAAATATAATATACAAGGGTCCTCTTATATGCAGCATTATCCTCACATCGCCCCCCACCTTTGTATTACTATGATTTGTTCCTAGGTGAGTAATTCTCTAGCATACTGTCTCCTTCTCGTCAGAGCACACACTACTGATTGCAGAATCTAACCCCTCCAACTCCACTGAGTGCTATCCAATGGTTTTGTCTCTCACTCACTTTAAAAGCCAATATCACTGCGGTCCCACTAGTGCACTTCCACCACGATTGCGCATTTTAACTCCTTAGTAGTCCCAATTAATGGACGCTTACGTACTCTGCAGTGACAGCTGATCATTAATTGCTTGAATCCATCGCTCGCAGAGGTCTTCATCTGAGCAGTGGAAGGCCATCTCGTCGCATTGCCACTGATGCTGCTTCAGCCTCCCCACGTAGAAGACTGTTTGGAAACAAAAGAGACCCGGTCAAGATAACTTTCAGAAATTGTGTCATTAGGTCGTTATCTTTTCCGCTCTTAATTTTCCCCATATATGACTCACTCTCCAACACCATTTCTAAAGACTCATGCAGGTGGAGTCTCTTCATTGTCTTCGCTACTAGTTTCCTTCTTGTCAAGTCTGCTGTTTTTAGAATAGTTATTTTTGCAAGATTTTTCAAAAAAAAGATTTTACAAAAAAAAAAAACTTGTCCACTGGGATATGAGTCATAATGTTCAGTATTTATTAGGGGAGTGAATCTTTGGGTTTCGATTTAGAATCGATTCTTGATTAAACAGGATTCTTGCAATTAGAGATGTCCGATAATATAAATGCGTTAAAATGTAATATCGGAAATTATCGGTATTGTTTTTTTATTGTTTTTTTTTTTTTTTATTAAATCCACATAAAAAACACAAGATACACTTACAATTAGTGCACCAACCCAAAAAACCTCCCTCCCCCATTTACACTCATTCACACAAAAGGGTTGTTTCTTTCTGTTATTAATATTCTGGTTCCTACATTATATATCAATATATATCAATACAGTCTGCAAGGGATACAGTCCGTAAGCACACATGATTGTGCGTGCTGCTGGTCCACTAATAATACTAACCTTTAACAGTTAATTTTACAAATTTTCATTAATTACTAGTTTCTATGTAACTGTTTTTATATTGTTTTACTTTCTTCTTTATTCAAGACATTTCTTTTAATTTATTTATCTTATTTTATTTTATTCATTTTTTTAAAAAGTACCTTATCTTCACCATACCTGGTTGTCCAAATTAGGCATAATAATGTGTTAATTCCACGACTGTATATATCGGTTGATATCGGTATCGGTTGATATCGGTATCTGTAATTAAAGAGTTGGACAATATCGGCATATCGGATATCGGCAAAAAGCCATTATCGGACATCCCTACTTGCAATGTATTATTTTTATTTATTTTTTTAAATTAAAGGTTAGAAAATCTCTTTCTGATTGCAAGAAGATGGCCTAAAACAGTGATTCTCAAACTGTGGCTTCCATTTAGTGGTACGCCAAAGGAATCGCTTGATGAAAGTACAGTGTTTTATTTCCTTATATTCAAACTCAGTGTTAATGTTCAAACTGTGTGTAATGTTACAGTTTCCAAAAATATTAAATATACTTGTTAATATACTACTGTGTCTTAATGTTGGTCATTATGGCTTGTACATGGTGAACACAGTTTGAGAATCACGGGCCTAAAAATATATTTTAATAAGTTATTCTTATAAAAAATAAAAAAAATTATAAATAGTTTTATTTGTATTTTTTTTAATTATTTTGTTTTTATTAATCAGTCCAACAAAACAATACACAATAACACCATAATAATAATTTTTTTTTTTTTTTTGGAAAATTATGAATTGATCAAGTATCAGGATGACTAAATAAAAAATTAAAAAAAAATCCTAAAACACAAAATAAATTGCGATTCGGATGCAAATCGATTCTTGTGTGCGCTCCTAGTTTATGTGTATCGTTTTTATATTCTGCCTATCTGCAGCATCAGGATAACATAACAATCCGACACTTTAGTGTTCTGGGTCCGTATTCTTAAAGATTCTTAGTGCAAAGAGTTGCTCATTTAGTGGCCAAATTCTAAAAAACTTCTTACAATTATGATTCGTTTTCTAACAATTTCCCCTAAAAGTGAAGAGTAGATCCCAGTTAAGATACAAGACATTAAAACAACGTTGAGAACGTGTTGAAATAGGTCCTGACGTTTAGCAACTCAAACAATGGAATAACATGCTTTTTGACCACGTTTAAACAATGTTGGGTTGTGACGTTGATTTGACCATTGGAATTTTGGTCTTTTGCCAAACAATATTCTACAACACAAATCCAACGTTGAAACAACATGCTTTTTGACATCGTTTATTCAATGTCAGGTTGTGGCGTTGATTTGACCATTGAAATTTGGTCATTTCCCAACCAACAACGTGCATTCAATGTTAGACATCAACGTTGTCTCAATTCAAAAATACAACCATTTTTACAACCACGTTGTTTCAAAGTCCGTTTTGAAGGACGCCTACGTATAATCAACGTTGTATCAATGTCTTGTGCCTGCTGGGAAGGTGAGATCTGTTAAGAGCAGGGAAGAAGCGTTTTAAGCGGTGTCGGAGTTCCCTCAGCCTCTCCAACCCAACGGCAAAATGCAATATCGCCCGAAATGAAATCCAACCAACGCTGCTTCTTATTGACCGCTCAACAATCAAAGATTGAGCCATTTTACCTTTGTAAATACTCAATTGAGTTCAAATGTTGAAAGCTAAAAGTGCAACAAATACCTGCATGGCTATTAATGTGAGTAAATAAATATAAGTAGCTTGTGTCCCCTCTGTGATTACATCGATATTTTTCAACATCACAAAATCTTCTTTCGTTTTTTTATAAATGTATATTATGTTTATAAACTCAGGAAATATGTCCCTGGACTCATGAGGACTTTGAATATGACCAATGATATACACGTACTGTACATATACAAGTACATATGCACACATACATTCATGCACATAATCACGTTTCATCAAACATATATTAATGTTGTTGCCCTAGGGCAGGGGTCACCAACGCGGTGCCCGCGGGCACCAGGTAGCCCGTAAGGACCAGATGAGTAGCCCGCTGGCCTGTTCTAAAAATAGCTCAAATAGCAGCACTTACCATTGAGCTGCCTCTATTTTTTAAATTTTATTTATTTACTAGCAAGCTGGTCTCGCTTTGCTCGACGTTTTTAATTCTAAGAGAGACAAAACTCAAATAGAATTTGAAAATCCAAGAAAATATTTTAAAGACTTGGTCTTCACTAACTGACAAAGAAACAGATAACAGATTTGGTGTCCAGTTCAAAGTGTGACATGATTTATTTAAAAATTTGAGCGTTGACTTTTGTATTTTACATGAGTTTTTATTTGTACAAACATGGTGCAAAGTAATTCATGATTTGTTCAAAAATGTCAGTGGCTAGCTAGTTAAAATGGGATATTGTGATTTCACAAGACTGTCTTAGAAGTGATCATTTGAAAATGTTCAATTTGAAAAATGTGCACTTAGAGAAAATATAAAAATAAAGTGTTGCATATTGATATTTATCTGTTTCTATATATATTTATTGTGAGAAATCATTAAGATGATCAGTGTTTCCACAAAGATAAATATAATTAATTATTAATAATAACAGAGTTAAAGGTAAATTGAGCAAATTGGCTATTTCTGGCAATTTATTTAAGTGTGTATCAAACTGGTAGCCCTTCGCATTAATCAGTACCCAAGAAGTAGCTCTTGGTTTCAAAAAGGTTGGTGACCCCTGCCCTAGGGTAAACTGGGTATAACACATGGCACTCTGACAAAGCTTAACCTATTGTTACTATAACAATCTACAAGGTTAATGTAGGTTGCTTCTCTTTCTTCCCCCCCATTTTTCTGCATTATTTCGTATCTCAAGTTATCATTACGTACATGTATTGTTGCATTTGAACAACTGTATTGTTGATAATAAAGGTAAAGTATTGGTATTGTTCATTATCAATAGCGCTATTTCTACTGGTATTTGTATTGCTCCATTTTTAGTGTAATAATGCTCATTGTCATTTCTGTATTATTTTTTATTTTCGCTAACTGCTTATTTGCTATTACTTTTACCATCCTATTTGTACATGTCGTATTTGCTGATGTTAAAAAATTAAAAAAAAAAAAAAGAATATGTATATTCTGTAACTATTTGGTATCGGATTGATACCCAAAATTTCTGGTATCATCCAAAACTAATGTAAAGTATCAATCAACAGAAGAATAAGTGATTATTACATTTTAACAGAAGTGTAGATAGAACATGTTGAAACAGAAAATAAGCAGATATTAACAGTAAATGAACAAGTAGATTAATAATTCATTTTCTACCACTTGTCCCTCATAATGTTGACAAAATAATAGAATGATAAATGACACAATATGTTACTGCATATGTCAGCAGACTAATTAGGAGCCTTTGTTTGTTTACTTACTACTAAAATACAAGTTGTCTAGTATGTTCACTATTCTATTTAAGGACAACATTGCAATAAGAAACATATGTTTAATGTTTAATGACATTTTTTGTGGTCCCCTTAATTTAGAAAAGTACCAAAATATTGGTATCGGGACAACACTGATACACACACACCGAGCACCTACTGGCAGAAATATAGATCGGCGCCTATGGATTTGAGGGCCCATCTTTTGCCCACTATCAACAGACGTATATTTGTATCTCGCTTTCGGGATAACCAATCACAGCTCTCGAAATGATGACTCGTACCTGGCGACTCCTCACTAAGATATGAGTTTCTGTCCGTTCCTCGCTCAGAGTTCTCTGAGAATGTTCTGGAATCCCTCCTAAGCTGAGACTCCTTGCTAGGAACTCTTTGTTTGAGCTGGGAACTGTCTGAGAGGATGCCTAGAGTCTTCAGGAGTACAGGACCCCATCGTTTAGTTCCCTTGAGACAGGACTACTCGTTTACCTGTGAATGCATACGGATTCTGCTGGAGGTGCTTGGCGGCCTTGGTCTGGTCGTTGACGTATGTCTTCTGCACGGCCACGATCTCCCGCACCCGATAAGCATGGATGTTGGCTGCGGAGACATTATCACAATCCTAAATTATTCAACAGGCTTTACAACACAAGCTGACAGTCCTTGTAATGAGTTTTTTCCTCCGCTTTATACTTGTTCACACACACACACAGGCTTGAATACTAATGACAATTCCAAAGATGAATTATGTAAGGCGTTATTTTGATACCGGCGTTTGTTTTTTTTCCCGTCCGTTTATTCAACTTGCCACAGAACTGTGTGACGAAAGCTCAGTGGCGAGTTTAACCGGCGCTGAAAAGAATGGGAAGGAAAAACCAAGTCACGCCTCGAGGGACGGAGCGAGGGTTGCCGTCGGAAACTACATCCTCTTGTTCCCCTTTCCCACGGGGCCAGGATTTAAGCTGCCGGTTCCTCATGGCTCTGTGATAAAAAAAACAACAACCTGTGCAGCATTTAGGAAGGGCTGTTCATTAAAAGAATTCCTTGAGTAGAGCGTGATCCGGTTCCTCCAGTACAAGGAGACGGGGTGGATCAGCGTCATCAGGCGGCTTTTGGCAGCGACATCAAAGATTTTAATGCCTTTTAATGAACTACTTGAAAGCGAGGGAGTGAGAAACTGAAGAACGTTGTACAACAGAAAAAGGCTGCTATTTTTGCCGGACATTTATAGTGGATCACACTTTAAACTTCCTTTACATTGCATTTTCTTTATCAGTCACAATCCTTATGTAAGACAAAAACACATGTTTTTCTTTTTTTATGCACTCTAAATCGTAAATAAACACTAGCAAAAGTCAGCTGACAATGAAGGTATTAGGATTTGCTCTATTCTGCCTATAAAGCGCTCCAAAAACCTCCATTAAGGTTTTATATACATGCTGTAAGTATATATGTAATGTAGTAACTAGGGATGTCCGATAATGGCTTTTTGCCGATATCCGATATTGTCCAACTCTTTAATTACCGATACCGATATCAACCGATACCGATCCATCCATCCATCCATTTTCTACCGCTTATTCCCTTCGGGGTCGCGGGGGGCGCTGGAGCCTATCTCAGCTACAATCGGGCGGAAGGCGGGGTACACCCTGGACAAGTCGCCACCTCATATCAACCGATATATGCAGTCGTGGAATTAACACATAATTATGCCTAATTTGGACAACCAGGTATGGTGAAGATAAGGTACTTTTTAAAAAAATTAGTAAAATAAGATGAATACATTAAAAACATTTTCTTGAATAAAAAAGAAAGTACAACAATATAAAAACAGTTACATAGAAACTAGTAATGAATGAAAATGAGTAAAATTAACTGTTAAAGGTTAGTACTATTAGTGGACCAGCAGCACGCACAATCATGTGTGCTTACGGACTGTATCCCTTGCAGACTGTATTGATATATATTGATATATAATGTAGGAACCAGAATATTAATAACAGAAAGAAACAACCCTTTTGTGTGAATGTGAATGTGAATGTGAAGTGAATGGGGGAGGGAGGTTTTTTGGGTTGGTGCACTAATTGTAAGTGTATCTTGTGTTTTTTATGTTGATTTAATTACAAAAAATAAAATAAAAAAATAAAAACCCGATACAGATAATAAAAAAAACGATACCGATAATTTCCGATATTACATTTTAACGCATATATCGGCCGATAATATCGGCAGGCCGATATTATCGGACATCTGTAGTAGTAACATTCATAATTACATGTAATATTTACATATTTTGATCATTTTAAGCGTACGGTCGCGTATTAATTTCACAGATGCATCGCAACATTCACTTTCCCTTCAACAACAACAACAGCAACGCTACTAATCATGGCAGACTTCATGAGAGACAACAGAAACTACTTTGGGACAAATGATGATCCAGAAACTTATATTTTTGAGCCTGAATATACAGAGGATGATCTACAAGTTTTAGAAGCTGTGTGCTAAACAGATGCAGCATCAGTGAAACACAAAGCATCACGTAGCAGTATTGCTAAGTCCTAAAAAAGATATACAAACTACGAACATAAATTTTTAAAAACACTTACTGTACAATGTCTGCTCTCACTGGGATGACGACTGATGGAATGTTCATTACTTCCCGTTTAGATGAAGAATTAATCATAATCCTCACAAAGGATATTAATATTTGTGCAGAAGTTTTGGGGAGGCTGAGATTTTTTAGATAAATAAAGTCTTTAGTGCGATTAAACAAAAAAATAGTCACTAGAGAAAAAAATTACAACTATATAAAAATAATCACTGACCTTTTTTACACTAAATAATACACAATTTCAGAAGCTTGGCTCATTTACAGTTGAGAAAAAACATTTTAAAAGTTATATTTTACAGCAGATTTTGGGAAGCTGAAATTTTTAGGTAAAAAAAAATCAGTCACTATAGAAAAAAATAACTACTATACAAAAATAATCACTGACCCATCTCAGCGCTTATAAATAATACACAATTTTAGAAGCTTGGCTTGTTTACAGTTGGAAAAAAATATATTTATGTGATATTTTCACAGCAGACTTTGGGAAGCTGAAGTTTTTAATCAATAGAAACCAAGTGCGATTAAAAAAATGTGTCACGATAGAAAAAAAGAATGTCACTATATACAAAAAAAATAATTAACCCTTCTTACAGCTTATAAATATTACACCATTTTGAAAGCTTGGCTCATTTAAAGTTGAAAAAAATATTCTTATGTGATATTTTTACAGCAGATTTTGGGAAGCTGAAATTGTAAGGAAAATAAAACCTTGAGTGCGGTTAAAAAAAAAATCTGTTGCTCTAGAAAAAATGGATATGTAAAAATAATCACTGACCCATCTCCTGGCTTGTAAATAATACACAATTTCAAAAGTTTGGCTTGTTTACAGTTGGAAAAAAATATATGTATAATATTTTTACAGCAGATTTTGGGAAGCTGAAATTTTTAGGTAAAAAAAACCATGAGTGCAATTAAAAAAAAATCGGTCACTATAGAAAATAACTACTATATAAAAATAATCACTGACCCATTTCAGCGCTTATAAATAATACACAATTTTAGAAGCTTGGCTTGTTGACAGTTGGAAAAATATATATTTATGTGATATTTTCACAGCAGACTTAATCAATAGAAACCTCAAGTGCGATTAAAAAAATGTGTCACGATAGAAAAAAATAATGTCACTATATTAAAAAAATAATTAACCCTTCTCACAGCTTATAAGTATTACACAATTTCGAAAGCTTGGCTCATTTACAGTAGAAAAAAATATTTGTATGTGATATTTTTACAGCAGATTTTGAGAAGCTGAAATTGTAAGGTAAATAAAACCTCGAGTGCGGTTAAAAATCTGTTGCTATAGAAAAAATGACCACCATGTAAAAATAATCACTGACCCATCTCCTGGCTTGTAAATAATACACAATTTCAAAAGTTTGGCTTGTTTACAGTTGGAAAAAAATATATGTATAATAATTTCACAGCAGATTTTGGGAAGCTGACATTTTCAGTCAATAGAACCTCGAGTGTGATTAAAAAAAAAATTTGTCACTACAGAAAAAAAAATCACTAAATAAAAATAATAATTATCCCATCTCACAGATTATAAATAATACACAATTTCAAAAGCTTGGCTCGTTTACTGTTGAAAAAAATTCACATGTGATACTTTGACAGCAGATTTTGAGAAGGTGAGATTTTTACATTAATAAAACCTTGAGTGTGATTAGAAAAAAAATAAAAATCTGTCAATACAGAAAAAAAATCAATATATAAAAATAATAATTAACATATCTCACGGCTTATAAATAATACACAATTTCAAAAGCTTGGCTCGTTTACAGTGGAAAAAAATATTCACATTTCATATTTTTGACAGCAAATTTTGGCGAGCTGACTTTTTCATTCGATAGAACCTCGAGTGCGATTAAAAAAAAAAGTGTCATTATAGGGAAAAAAACATAGCCACTATATAAAAATAATCACTGACTCATCTCATGGCTTATAAATAATACACAATTTGGAACATCTGGTTCGTTTACAGTTGAAATGTGTGATATTTTTACAGCAGATTTTGGGAAGCTTTTTTTCAGGAGTGAGGATATCGAAGTGACTTACTAAGGGTTCATGTCCCAATAAATGATGCATTCAGAAGTGTTCGCCTCGTCGCAGGTTTGCCATTCAAGTCTGATGGCAAATCAGTTTAGAAGTACTGACGCTCACAGACTCATTTCGCTTATTTCCCCCGTGAACTTTTTGAGATGTTCACATTTCAATCCCTAAATTTGCCCCCGCTTGCACCTGCTCTAATGAAAGTCATTCAAAGACTCTGGCGAGGGGGAAGGACGTGACACGGCCAGTTGAAGTGACCTCCTCACCAGCCTGTCTCTCCTGCCCAATTATGAAGTTGATATGGCCAAACGGATGGCGCTCGCAGTCGCCGCCACGACATATTATTCCTCTCGAGGGAGTCTGGGCCTGGAATAGGATTTCATTTCCTTCCCAAATAAAAACGATGCACCGTGCAGGCATAAATAACTCGGCGGCCATCGATATTCACACTTTGACAAATAGGAAGAAGAGCGATGGCCTCAGGGGGTTGGAAATATGACAATAAACAATTGAATGTAAATGGAATGCAGACATTGTAAATGGCTTTTACTGCTATCATTTACACTTTTCATGAGGTAACACGTGAAATGGACTTTAAAAATGGGTGACACCCGACAGGTTGACACAACCGCTCAATCAAATCTGCAAACACAACTTCCTGGCAAGTTATATGGCGCTTTACAGGCGTAATAAGTTAGCAATCCATTAGATAACTAATCAGGGTTAACGCAAGAGTTGAGATATGCGACAACGGGACTTTATTGTCCATGGTGTAATGGCTTCCAATGCAACATAAGGGCAATTTTGCATTAAGTGTACATTTGGCATATATTAACGTTGTTGCCCTAGGGCAGGGGTCGGCAACCCAAAATGTTGAAAGAGCCATATTGAACCAAAAATACAAAAACAAATCTGTCTGGAGCCGCAAAAAATTAAAAGCCATATTACATGTGTCATGAGATATACATTTAATTAAGAGGACTTAAAGGAAACTAAATGACCTCAAATATAGCTACAAATGAGGCATAATGATGCAATATGTACATATAGCTAGCCTAAATAGCATGTTAGCATCGATTAGCTTGCAGTCATGCAGTGACCAAATATGTCTGATTAGCACTCCACACAAGTCAATAACATCAACAAAACTCACCTTTGTGCACTCACGCACAACGTTAAAAGTGTGGTGGACAAAATGAGACAGAAAAAGAAGTGGCATAAAACACGTCCTAGAAAGTCGGAGAAAGTTATACATGTAAACAAACTATACGGTGAGTTCAAGGACCGCCAAAATTAGTAGGACAAAACGGCGCTCGCCAAATACTCGAATCAGTGAAGCATGTTTAATATAAACAGTGTGATTTATAACAATTAGGGAGGTTTGTGTCATGTTTGTCCTCCTACACAAACCATACTAAAACAAAAAAATAGATTTTTTTTCCCCCTCATCTTTTTCCATTCTTCATACATTTTTGAAAAATCTCCAGAGAGCCACTAGGGCGGCGCTAAAGAGCCGCATGCGGCTCTCGAGCCGCGGGTTGCCGACCCCTGCCCTAGGGCAGTGGTTCTTAACCTTGTTGGAGGTACCGAACCCCACCAGTTTCATATGTGCATTCACCGAACCCGAACCGTAATCATACAATTATGTTATTATATTAAAGAAATACTAATAAAGATATATTTTACAAACAGAAAGTTACAGGAATGTACACATAATCCAATGTTTACATCTCATTGTGCAACATGTGAATGTTTTGGTGGGAACTAAATGCGATATCTGAAAGGGGTACACATTATTTCCAAAGCAGGACCTCCCCACCCAGACATATAATACTAGTACACAACTCATGAAAAACAATATGTTATAGTCATTGTAAGCGGGCCAAAACACTTATATTAGAAAATAATCTCATGGAAATGACTGCTGTCATTTGATTACAACAATAAAACATTGAACTTGTTATTTAGTCAGGTTTGGGACAGGTGTGCTGCAGGTGTGGCCACAGTGCATGTGCACGTCTGACGTCGCTCACATGTGCGCCACCGAATGCTCAAGGAGTTTTTGCGTTTGCTCACACCCATGGAAAATTAGAGGGAACATTGTTTGGGGGTATCCATAATACGCCGACAGGGAGAAGTTTTTATTTACACGATGAGTCGGGCGTGTCTTGACCTCCGCGGCGGAGGCTCTGCCGAACCCCTGAGGCCGACTCACCGAACCCCTAGGGTTCGATCGAACCCAGGTTAAGAACCACTGCCCTAGGGTAAACTGGGTAACACATGGCACAATGACAAAGCTTAATCTAATGTTACCATAACAATCTACAAGGTTATTATAGTCTGCTTCTCTTTCTTCTCCTCCATTTATCTGCTTTTTTTGTGTGTTTCAGGTTATCATTACATATATGTACTGTTGCATTTGAACAATTGTATTGTTGATAATAGAGCTAATTATTGTTATTATTCATTATCAATAGTGCTATTGCTATTGGTATTTGTATTGCTCCATTTGTAGTGTAACAATGTTCATTGTAATTTCTGTATTATTATTTATTTCACTAACTCAGGGGTGTCCAAAGTGCGGCCCGGGGGCCATTTGCGGCCCGCAGCTAATTGTTTACCGGCCCGCCACACATTCTGCAAAAATTGCAAAATTGATAATATTGCAAAAATTAAAAAAAAAAATGAGGTGAAATCTAACAAGAAAAAGTTGCAATGTTGACACAAAGCTGCCATGCAGGCTGTTTTTTTTCTTTTGTCTTTGTTTATTTTTCTTTTTTTTGCCATTGCTTAAAAAAAAAAAAAAAAAAGACTAAAAATCTATGTTATAATGAATTATTACTTAAAAAAATATCACTTTAAAATGTTTTATGTGGAAAAAATATTGCATATATTGTGTGGTTGCCATATAAAAACATCGTTTTATTTGACAAAAGAGCATAAAACAAACAAAATAATCGTTCAAACGTAAAATGGACAGATATATCTGAAGTTGATCTCGTAATTTAAGTGTTAAAAGTAAAAAAAAAACTAATAAAAATGTATCACTTTATGAGTGAGAGACCTTTTGGATCCCAAATATATTTAGTAGGATTTTATTTAACTTTTCACTGTGATTACTCAAAAATATTAAATAATTAAAATCAATGGTGTCCTGCATTATTGATCTTTTAAGGCTCTACTACTAAATACTGCATATTTCAGTTTTACTATAAAAAACAAAGTTGTCTTTGACAGAAAAGGCATAAAACCTTCTTTTTTTTTTAACTTTAGAGATTTACTGTAAGCGTTAAATAAAAAATAATAATAATTTGACTTATTTTTAACATTTTAATGACTGAGACCCTTTATGGTCCCCGGTAGCCCTAAAGGTTAAAAAAAAAAGAAAATCCATATATTTTGTTAAGGTTTGAAAATGAAAAATATCAAAATGGCCCCCGCATGCTTAAATTTTTCCGTGTGCGGCCCTCAGTGGAAAAAGTTTGGACACCCTAACTGCTAACTGCTTCTTTGCTATTACTTTTACTATCATATTTGTACATGTCGTATTTGCTGATGTTGTTCTGTTGTTGTTGTTGTTGTTATTGTTGTGTTTGCTGTTGTTGTTGTTGTCGTCGTCTTTCTGTCTTATCCCCACAATTTCCCCCTCTGTCTTCGTTTTTTTCCTCTTTCTATCCCCTCATGCTCCGGCCCGGCTGCACCAAATAATAATATAAATCCATCCATCCATCCATCCATTTTCTACCGCTTGTCCCTTTCAGGGCCGCGGGGGGTGCTGGAGCCTATCTCAGCTGCATTCGGGCAATAAAATCAATTACAAATAAGGCAACAAGTAAAGTATCCCACACTTCTCTTTTGTAAAGTACATTTGTACAGCCGATATGGGCATCTACATCAACAACATGATTTGCCTGAGAAGCTGGACAGGACAAAAAATAAAAAATAAATGAATAAAGTGTACATTTGGCAGCCCTACCAGCAGATGGTGCTGTGGTGAAAAAAGTTTGCCCTGATTATCCCTTAGAACAGGCGCATCAAACTCGCTTTCCTTGAGGGCCACATCGCAGTTATGGTTGCCCTCAGAGGGCCGCATTTAACAGTGAATAATATACAGTATGAGTGTAAACGTGTATATATAAAACATGTGTATAATTGTCTGTCTTTTTTTACGTACGCTGTACAAAACCAAATCTTTAGATTGTACTGTATAAAACTGGCAGCTCAGTTGCCACAATTTTACCATAATATATATATATTTTTTAAATTTTTTACAGCATATAGAATAAAAAAATACATGGAATTAAATGGAATGGAAAAACGCTACCACTGTTTTTTTTAACGTTAAAATTCATGCAAGTTTGTTTATACTGTAAAATCTACGGTTATTGTTTTATAGTGTATTATTACTCTATATTGAAAGTGGACTTTACTCTAACATATTTTACTGTAAAATTTTGACATGAACAGTTTGTTGGATTACCTGCTTTGAAATCATAAGTCAAGCAGATATTTAAGTATTTATCTTTTTTTGGACAATAACATTGTTTTGAAATGTATGATGATATATATTTTTTTATTATTAGGGATAATTAAATTTTTGTAATTGTACGCAGTACATTTATTTTTGTATTACATTTATTGAGAAAAGATAAGGTACTTTATTTACACATTATTTCCACGCTTTCGAGGGCCACACAAATTGATGTGGCCAGATCTGGCCCCCGGGCCTTGAGTTTGACCCCTGTGCCTTAGAGCATGGGGTTCTTAACCTTTTTGACCTCGGGGCCCAACTTTACCACTACAAATGGAAATTAGTAATCCTACTCTAGATTTTAATCATAATCAATAATTATATCTAACCTACTTACAGTTTACAACCTTGATATGAAAGCATGTGTTAATCACAAATGTTATTATCAAGGCTTAGGTCAGGCTGATTATAAAGATTAATACGAATCAAATATACTGCAAAAGAAGAGAGTCATATAAATAGATTTACAAACATTTACGCAGTGCTAAAATAAATACATTCTTACTAAATTAATGATAAATAATAATGATATGTCCATCCATCCATCCATTTTGTACCGATTGTCCCTTTCTGGGTCACGGGGAGACTGGAGCCAATCAATGATAATATATATGTTTTCTAAATAAACTGTCAAGACAATTTGAGTGCAAATGAAAATACAACTTCACCACTCTAGTCATAATTTTTGCGCTTAAGAAACTTTTTTCTGACTTTAGCCCAACAGCATACTTGCCAACCCTCACGATTTTCCCGGGAGACTCCCGAATTTCAGTGCCCCTCCCAAAAATCTCCCGGGGCACCGAAATTTCTCCCGATTTCCACCCGGACAACAATATTGGGGGCGTGGCTTGAAGGCACTGCCTTTAGCGTCCTCTACAACCTGTCGTCACGCACCGCTTTTTCTCCGTACAAACAGCGTGCCGGCTCACTCACTTAATATGTGCGGCTTTTACACACACACAAGCGAATGCAACGCATACTTGATCAACAGCCATACAGGTCACACTGAGGGTGTCCGTATAAACAACTCTAACACTGTTACAAATATGCGCCACACTGTGAACCCACACCAAACAAGAATGACAAACACATTTCGGGAGAACATCCGAACCATGACAAACATAAACAAAACAGAACAAATACCCAGAATCCCTTGCAGCACTAACACTTCCAGGACGCTACAATATACACCCCCGCTACCACCAAACCCCGCCCACCTCAACCCCGCCCCATCTCCCGAATCCGGAAGTCTCAAGGTTGGCAAGTATGCCCAACAGTGGTTTCAGAAACACTGCCTTATAATGTTTCAATTGGAAAAATGAATGTGTTTGTATCACAATCCTCCATTTGTATGAATTATTTTCTATTGTGCCTGACATATTCTGCCTAGCAACAAGCTAAAGCAATGGACTGCCGCTTGATGCTGTTTGTTACTGTCCTCAGCTGCGTCATTGTGCCCAGCCTATTCTGCCTAGCAACAAGCGGATCCAATGTTGCTGCCTATTTGAATGAATGTTACTGTGCTTTTGCCGTGTCTCCTTTTCCTTTCTCTACTTTTCAGGGCAGCTCTTCTCCCCAGCTAATTTGTGCCCTAAATATTCTACCTAGCAACAACAAGTGCCTGCATACACTACCGTCGTTTTAAAACATTTGTATGAAATGTCTTTGCCGCCAAAAAATATCTGTTTCTCAGCTGTGATCCGTAGGGGCTGTGGTGGTACTCAGTGGTAATACACTTTTCCACCACTTGTGGCAGTAATGACGACATCAAACAAACAGAACCATGGTCATTGAGAAGTTTCTTAAGTGCAAAAAATATGACTAAATTGGTGACGCTGTATTTTCACTGGCACTTTATTTAAGAAACATACTTATTATTATTTTAGTTGATGTATTTCATTCTTATGCAATACATTTGGTTATTATTTAGTTTACTAATCAGCCTGGCCTAAGCCTATGGTTTATGTGTTAGATAAATAATAACATTTGTGATTAACACATGGTTTCATGTCATTTGACAAGGTTGTAAACTGTAAGTATGTTAGATATAATTATTGAATATGATTAAAATCAAGAGTAAGATTACTATATATATTTTTTGTCAAATTAAAAAATAAGATTTCCAATTCAGTGTTAATATTTGAGTGCTGTGGAAAAGTTGGGCCCCGAGGTCCAAAAGGTTAGAAACCCCTGGTTTGAATAATTTTTTGTAACTTTTTTTGATTTTGTTAAACAATTTTGGTATTATTTGACTCTGTCCTAAATTTATTCAAATGCATGTTTTTGGATTATTAGAAATACATAATTCCGTTTTTTTTATGATTTTGTGACTAACTCTTATCTCGCATCTGACTGCTGATTGGTTGGCTGTTGCACGCTGTCAA
The DNA here is from genome assembly GCF_033978785.1 of Entelurus aequoreus. NCBI lineage: Eukaryota > Metazoa > Chordata > Actinopteri > Syngnathiformes > Syngnathidae > Entelurus > Entelurus aequoreus. Next base: position 8,910,972 of record NC_084742.1, on the reverse strand, counting down.
TCAGTGTCACGTTGGCAAGAAGGCAGCCCTAAAAGGGCCAAACAGAGACCTTGTGGGCGGTTCAAATCGACAAGCTTCAGTCGGAGCGAGATTTTTCCGCCTGGCACAAGTGTTTGACTTGCCTCCATTCAATAGCGCTGCTTTATTTTTGGTCACTAACAAGTGCAGGGGACAAATCATTACTTCCATTCCTATCCCAACCCTGGCCTGGCCACACATGCACTTACTGGATTCACTTGGATATGCACACACAAGTACAAAATAATCCCATCACCACACACACATTCTCCCCAAGTTCCGAGTGAAGTCCTCTAAGCTACATGCTAAGCCCTCGGCCATACAAGGCCCAGATCCTCTCTGCTGCGCTCTGACATCCTTTTCCTTTGTGCTCCAAAAGGATCTTAGCAAGGGCACTCAGCCACAGTGAGTAGCCCTTTCATACACTGTGTGAGCTTGAAAGGGCGACTTGCTGCGGAACGCCACTTTTTAGGAGTGTGTTAACATTATCAAGGAAGAAATACTCCCTAGCTGCAGAAGTCAAGTGTTAAGGGCAGTTTAGGGGTACAACCAGCTATTGTAAGCTTTTTTGAGTGCATATATCCGCCCATCACTTGGAAACACACTATAGCAAAGATGTCCAAAGTGGGGCCCAGGGGCCAATTCTTCGAAGGCCTGCAGCTCATTCTAGAAATACTATTACAAAAAAACCATACAGATTCAATGTAATGAGAAAAAGTGGGCTATGATAACACAAATATGTTTTTCTTTGAAATTGTCATTGCTCAAAACAAAAATTATAATAATGAATCAAAATCAATGTTATGCATACTTGCTAACCCTCCCGTTTTTACCGGGAGACTCCCGGTATTCAGCGCCTCTCCCGATAACCTCCCGGCAGAAATTTTCTCCCGACAAACTCCCGGTATTCAGCCGGAGCTGGAGGCCACGCCCCCTCCAGCTCAATGCGGACCTGAGTGGGGACAGCCTGTTCTCACGTCCGCTTTCCCACAATATAAACAGCTTGCCTGTCCAATTATGTCATAACATCTAGGCTTTTAGAGAGTAGAGTGCACAACTGCGCACACAACAAGGAGACGAAGCAGAAGAACGAGGAAGTTACAGACATGGCGACGCCGTCGACGAGCAAGATGAAGAAATACGCTTGCAAGTTCCAAAACGAATGGAAACAAGAATTTCTGTTCATCCAGGACAGTTAAAAGGGGAAAGGGTATGTAATTATGTTGCCTGTACATTTTGTAGAACATACCTCTCCATTGAACACAGTGGCCGAAATTACATACTCATTCATGAACGGAGAAGTTAAACAGGACAATGCTGCCATCTACTGGGTAGCCTCCGGAACACTGAAATTCAAGTATTTATTTTATTTATATGTATAATAAAATAAATATATATATATAGCTAGAATTCACTGAAAGTCAACTATTTCATACATATATATATATATATATATATATATATATATATATATATATATATATATATATATATATATATATATATATATATATATATATATATATATATATATATATATATATATATATATATATATATATATATACACACTACCGTTCAAAAGTTTGGGGTCACATTGAAATGTCCTTATTTTTGAAGGAAAAGCACTGTACTTTTCAATGAAGATAACTTTAAACTAGTCTTAACTTTAAAGAAATACACTCTATACATTGCTAATGTGGTAAATTACTATTCTAGCTGCAAATGTCTGGTTTTTGGTGCAATATCTACATAGGTGTATAGAGGCCCATTTCCAGCAACTATCACTCCAGTGTTCTAATGGTACAATGTGTTTGCTCATTGGCTCAGAAGGCTAATTGATGATTAGAAAACCCTTGTGCAATCATGTTCACACATCTGAAAACAGTTTAGCTCGTTACAGAAGCTACAAAACTGACCTTCCTTTGAGCAGATTGAGTTTCTGGAGCATCACATTTGTGGGGTCAATTAAACGCTCAAAATGGCCAGAAAAAGAGAACTTTCATCGGAGGTCTCAAAGTTGGCAAGTATGCTGTTATGAATTATTGACCTATTGAAGGCTCCAATTACTTCACATCACATATTTTGGGGGGAAAATATTGCAAAGTTTGTGTTTGCCATAAAAAACAAAATTGTCTATGACAAAAAGGGCATAAAACAAACAAAACAAATCTTTTTTTTTTAAATTAAAATTGACAAATAGATCTGAAGTTAATCTAAAGATTTAAAGTAAAGTTAAAGTACCAATGATTGTCACACACACACTAGGTGTGGTGAAATTTGTCCTCTGCATTTGTCCCATCCCCTTGTTCACCCCCTGGGTGGTGAAGGGAGCAGTGGGCAGCAGCACTGCCGGGAATCATTTTTGGTGATTTAGATTTAAGCATTGAAAGTAAAAAAAAAACAAACAACAATAATCTTTGACTTATTTTTAACACTTTTATGATTCTTTCTTTCTTTCTTTCTTTCTTTCTTTCTTTCTTTCTTTCTTTCTTTCTTTCTTTCTTTCTTTCTTTCTTTCTTTCTTTCTTTCTTTCTTTAGTTTATTTCGAACAAGAACACACTTACAGCATAATACATCACACAATTTCATGTCATTTCTCTTTACATCATGGGGTGCTTTTGAATCCCTGAGGATTTTAGTGAGGTTATCATTTTATACTGTCATTGCTCAAAAAAGAGTAACAAATCAATGTAAAACAATCCAAAAACCTCACATTACATATTCCACTTTGATAATTTTTTGGGGAAAAATATTGCATGTTTTGTTTTTTTGCGATTAAAAAAAACAAGGGCATAAAAAATAAAGAAAAAGTTACAACTTTATATCAACAGATGGATCTAAAGTTGTTCTAGAAATGTAAACGTTGTTGAAAACAAAATGAATATATCCATCCATTCATCCATTTTCTTCCGCTTATCCGAGGTCGGGTCGCGGGGGCAGCAGCCGAAGCAGAGAAGCCCAGACTTCCCTCTACCATTTTTTTTATTTTCCAAATGTTTTTATTGAATTTTGCAGACAGTACAGCATGATGAGTCATGGCAACAGCAAGTTGAGGTATCTGCACATTTTACAATATGTAACATAATAAACCCCACCCCTTACAATACCCATCCACTCAATTCCCAAGGTAATTGTCACCTAGTGCCCATAACAAATATAGACACACATGAATATATGCAAACATAGATTCAATCTAACAAAATATATTAAAGATAAATAAAAGAATAGATAAGGTAAAATAAATAAATAATACATAAGATATCCATCCATCCATCCATCCATGTTCTACCGCTTGTCCCATTCGGGGTCGCGGGGGTGCTGGAGCCATAAAATATAACGTAAAAGTAAATAAACACAAGGAATGGGGGTTCCCTCTACCACTTTGTCTAACTCCTGCCAGGGGACCCTAGGTGTCCCCAGGCCAGCTGGGAGACATCGTCTCCCCAACATGTCCTGGGTCTTTCCCCTGGCTTTTGTGGATAATGCATATGTTTAAGAGTTATTTCTTTATTCATAATCATGTTTGAATCAGCTCATATTTTTCCATGTATACTCTGTATACCAGTTTCTCTTTGTCTTCAGATTGCCTGTTTAGACAGGGTCATAAACCATCAGGAATGTGAACACAACCCCCAAGTCTCTCTTCTTATCAGTGTTGAGAGGAGGGGTGGGGGGAGATGGGGGCTTTCTTTGTGTGAAAAAGAGTTGCTTTTTCCTTTGGAATGCCAGATCAACTTGGGCTACGCATTTGTATGTGTTGTTTGAGGCTGGTCTCTATTCTCAAATATTTGACAATAAATGACAAAATACCTATACTGTGCTTGGTGGTACCTTTGAGATCAGTTTATATGTCATCTAAGGAACTTGGGACTGACCAGCGTTTTACATCCCACTTGGAGGAACATCTGGTCAAACGCAACAATTTCTACAGGCCACACGTGCCTTAAGGCGCGAGGCGTTAGGGGGGGGGGGGGGGGGGGGGGAAGGATGACTTATTTCTAACATGTTTATGACTGAGACCCTTTTGGGTCCCGGGGACCAAACTTAAGGAGAACCCTAAAGGTAAAGAAAATCTATAGTGTATTGTAATGGTTTTAAAAAATGACAAATATGAAAACGGCCCCCGCTTGCTTTGTTTTTTCAGTGTGCAGCCCTCAATGGAACGATACAATAGACACAGCAACATGGATTATGTTACCTTTCGGCAAAGACGTCTTTTATGTTCAGGACTACCTAACCCTGAGATATGTAAGAAAAGCAGCCTTACGTCCCATTCTCGGCCCGCGAATGCATGTAATCCTCTAATCTGGCATTGTCGGATACCACTCTCACGCCAAATCCCCTGACTGTGGGCCTCATGCCGCCGGATTCGATCCCTTTCACAGCAGCAGGATTATTGCCATGCTGCAGGATGAGGCTAATAATCAAAATTGTGAGAGTATGGGGAATGTCTCATCGTAAAACACGAGGTTCCATTCCAGGAAGTGATATGCTTAAAGGGCTCCGGCAATAATTAACTATTTCATAACAATGCAGGTTATTGCAGGTGAGAGCACATGTCTTATTAAAACCCTTGATCATGTTGTTATCACTTTTTTGTAGACGTGTTTCTACTCATCCAGATTGCCAAAAAAAAAAAAATCTGGATGGATTCCTGACAGGATTCCTGCACACACAAAACAAGGTCTGTCTCTCTCACAGGCATTTAGAAGTGTGTGTTATTTAGCTTTTTTGCCCACCCTAACCTTCCATCCGTCCTGGTCTTATTCATATTCAGCTCCAGTTCTGCACCCCGTGCTTGTACGCACACACAGTGGATGGGTATGTAATCCCTTTATTGTTGCTGAGACTTGGCAACAACAAATATGTTAGAGGGCAAGCCGGCACAAGTTGAAGGAAATGCTTGCTGGTTTTTTTTATTTTTTTTATGTATCATTTGTTTTCGTATATATCTCATTCCAAGTGCAGGCGTGCAACACAGAGGCAAGCAACGACTTAAGATAAACACGTGTATATAAGTACAACTATATGTAAGTATGTATATATAAGAGATTATTTAAATATTTTCAATTCGCCCCTAATGACAGTACGGGTTTACTTCCTATTTCCTATGTTAGACAATATTATTTGCATTTGTTCCAGCCCTTTATACTGTCCCACAGGTTTTTAAAATATGTGCTTATTATTGAGTTTGAGTTTTTTTTTAGTTTGAGTTTGAGTTTATTTCGAACATGCAAGCATACAACATGATACATCACAATTTCCAGTTTCTCTTTTCAACATGTTCGAAAAGGAGTAGGAAGAAGCAGAGCTTATTTAATCCTACCCCTTTTCTTTTACATAACAGTAGCTAAAACTTTTGTTCACTTCCTGTTCTCAATTTATTCACAATATACCCCATAAGTAATCACAATAAAAATAAATAAATAAATAATTATATTATTTTATTATTTATTATATTATTTATTATAATATTATATTTTAATTAGCAGTATATTTTTTTTATTGTTATGATTATTACGCCTTGAAATGCTTCACTGATTAGCAGCAATATTTTTCATGCATAGGCGGCACGGTGGAACAGGGGTTAGTGCATGTGCCTCACAATACGAAGGTCCTGGGTTCGACCCCTTTCTGTTTGGAGTTTGCATGTTCTCCCCGTGACTGCGTGGGTTCCCTCCGGGTTCTCCGGCTTCCTCCCACCTCCAAAGACATGCACCTGGGGATAGGTTGATTGGCAACACTAAAATGGCCCTAGTGTATGAATGTGAGTGTGAATGTTGTCTGTCTATCTGTGTTGGCCCTGTGATGAGGTGGCGACTTGTCCAGGGTGTACCCCGCCTTCCGTCCGAAGCAGCTGAGACAGGCTCCAGCACCCCCCACGACCCCCAACGGGACAAGCGGTAGAAAATGGATGGATGGATGGATGGATGGATATTTTTCCTCAGTGTCAAAACACTCAATATCCTAAGGACAAAAAAAATGCCTTCTTCCCAAAAACTGCTGTCAAAGGCAAAGAACTGGGAACTCAACTGATAATGAATCAAACAATAGATGGGTAAAGAATTCGTCCATTAGAAATCTTACCCAACCAGAAAAAGATGTTTGGCGAAAGGGTCGAACTCTGCCATGACGCCACGTCAGGTTCTTACAGTTGATTTGATCACAGCGACGGAATCAGCAAATGGGAAAAACAACCTAACAGAAACCGAAGGGGAGCAAATATGGCTGGAAGTGACAGCAGCTCTTTCTATTGCCAAGCCCCCACTCCCAAACCTCTCCTTGGAGGAGAGGAAGGCAGTAACATCACTGAGCAAGAATGAAAACATCATGATCCTGCCAGCTGACAAGGGGAGATGCACAGTCATTCTCAACACAACTGACTACCAAAACCAGTTGCTTACACTCCTCAAAGACTCTAACACAGGGCCGGCCCGTGGCATAGGCCGTATAGGCAAATGCTAAGGGCGCCGTCCATCAGGGGGCGCCACGCCAGTGCCACAAATGTTGGAGAAAAGAAAAAAAAAAAAAAAAAAGTTGGTACTATTATTTCTAAATACAAAAAACAATCCCACGTTAAATACAATGCAAAGTAAAGCCTATTTAATAGAAATATTTGTTACAACATTACGCCCCCCCCCTCCCCCCGCACGGTGCGCCCCCTCCCTTCCCGTATCTCTTTGGACGTCACCACATCAAAAAATCATCACAAGATGTCAAAACGGCCAAAACTGTCAGGTGCCCAGGGAAGAAAAAAAAGAAAAGAAGAGGAGGAGAAACGAGAAAAAGACAGAGGAAGCAGGTAGGTAACGTTAGCCTACATGAAATTATTTGTCTGTTACAGAATGTGATAGTAACCTGGCTTTTTAGCATCAAGCTAATGTTACTTGATTCAGCAATTGCTAATCAATAAATAGCTAGTTCTGTTTTAACGTCGGGTTAATATTGTGGGGGGGGCTAAATTATTATGGAAAATAATAATGTAACGTTAGGTAATTACAGTACTCCCACCTTACATTCCTCAGGGACATTTGTATTAGATCTTTTCAGCAGGTGTTTTTTGTTTACATTGTTATTGCCTTCTGATTCGCTAATGTTTGCCCTGCAGGTAATAGTCACTTTTCCACCCTTTTATATATTAGGTATAGTTGTAAGGCTAGTTGTTAAAGTGCACATCATTAATGTTAATTAAGCAATATCACATGAGAGGGAATGCTCTTTTTTAATTTGAGCACTGCTGTGATTCGGTTAAAGATAATCATAACATAACATTCTTATATATGTTAATTTGCTTTCTTTAAGTAAAAAAAAAGGTCAAAGACAAAGCTATTCGGTTTCTTGTGAGTATATACACTTCACTGCCGATGTGGGGGGGGGGGGGGGGGGCGCCACCTAAAATCTTGCCTAGGGCGCCAGATTGGTTAGGGCCAGGCCTGGGAGATGCACAGTCATTCTCAACACAACTGACTACCAAAACCAGTTGCTTACACTCCTCAAAGACTCTAACACATGAAATACTCAAAAGGGATCCGCCAAATGGGTACAAGAGGAGAATCATCGAGTGCTTACAAGCTCTACAAAAGTCAGAAGCCATCAACCTGGCATTGTATTACTGCTAATACCCAGAAGAAACCATCCCTGGTATTTATGGGGCTCCCCTCAGACCCATTGTCAGCAGCATCAACTCTGTGACATACAATCTTGCTGAGCATGTGGCCAACATCTTAGCACCTACACTGAAAAAAAAAAAAAAAGTTGAGAAAACGCAAATTTTCAAGGCAACATGATGCAACAAGATTTTTGCGTTTTCTCAACTTTTGACTTGTTATGCCAACTCGATCTTGTTCACCTAATTATGATATTTACGTCGGACCAACAATAAAGTTCATGCTTCAATTCCATGTATTTTTACCTTCAACTAACTCGGAAATTCTTGTTACTTCAGTTAGAAAACTTCCTTTACAAGTCAAGTAACATTTATGTTGCTGTAATTGTTTTTAAGAAATGCTGAATGAATAAATAAAATAAAGAGCACACATCAAAATATATCTAAAACTTTGTTTATTTCTCATTCAGAAACATGTTTAACATACGGGTTAAACCCTTATTGTTGGTCCCACAAAAATATAATAATTTGGTGAACAAGAAGATCCGTGTTGACATAACTCTTATCTCAACTTGTAAATCTTAGTTAAGTCAACAATAGTAGTCAAAGGTTGAGAAAACGCAAAAATCTTGTTGCATCATGTTGCCTTGAAAATTTGCGTTTTCTCAACTTTTTTTTTTTTTTTTACAGTGTATGATTGGCAAAAATTCCACATCATGTCCAAAACTCGATTGATTTTGTAGCGAAGATCAGAGATTTGAAACCGGACAAAAATGAAATTATAGTTTCATTGGATGTCACCTCCCTGTTCACCTGTATTCCAACCCAGGATGCAGTGAGGCAAAGTCTACTAGGTGATCGCACCTTACAGGATAGATCCACACTAAACCCAGAACAGATTTGCCTTTTGTTGGACCTTACCCTTAAAACTACATGCTTTCATTTCATGGGGACGTTTTACCGACAAGAACATGGTTGAGCCATGGGATCACCTGTATCCCCAATAGTAGCAAACCTTTACATGGAGGACATGGAAAAAAGAGCTCTGAGCTCTTTTAAGGGAGCAGCATCAAGTCATTGGTACAGATATGTGGATGACACGTGGGTGAAAATCAGAAACCAAGAAGTGCAAGCAGACAGATTCTGGACAGGAAGGACGGATGGTACGAAAGAGGAGTGAGGGAAGCCATCTATGTCAAGGTTAAAAAAACGTTGCATTAAAACAGTTGTTTTTCTCACTACGAGAAAGGGGAAACAATCCTTGCCCAGGCACACCCTCCTGGTTTTTTTTGGAGTATAAATATTTGGGGTTTGGTCACCCACCGTTTGGATTTGATCTGACCAATCTAAGTCTATGAGCACGAACTGATGAAGCCTGCTCGGATGAGCGGCGAAACGTCTTCCAAGACAAACCAAACAGTCCAGTTGCGATCGATTGAACGCCCTGAGATGACAACGACCTGGATGAATGAGAACCTTCATAGGTATGCTGTAAAACTATTATGTGTATATATTAATATTACTCAATATTATTAGGTGTTGATATTAATATTACTTAATATTTCAAATATTATTTTGTCTGAAATAAAAAGATTCACTATTACATTTTGGGAATTTTGACTCTTCCACAGTTTTTTTTAATAAAAAAAAATGTTAACAACACACACATACTTTAACTGATATATATATATATATATATATATATATATATATATATATATATATATATATATATATAAATATATATATATATATATATATATATATATATATATATATATATATATATATATATATATATGTATATGTATATATATGTATATATATATATATATATATATATATATATATATATATATATGTATATATATATATATATATGTATATGTATATATATATATATATGCATATATGTATATGTATATATATATATATATATGTATATATATATATATAAATGCATTATATATATGTATATATACATACTCTATATATATAATGTATGTAGTGTATATATGTTTATATATGTATGTATATATGTATATGTATATATGTTAATATGTATATATATATATGTGTGTATATATATATATATATATATATATATATATATATATATATATATATATATGTGTGTGTATATATATATGTATATGTATATATGTATATATATACATATATATATATATATTTGTATGTATATAAAGAAAATGTATTTAATATATTGTAAATATATAATGTATATATATATATATACATGTATGTGTATATATATATGTGTGTATATATATATATATATATATATATATATATATATATATATATATATATATATATATATATATATATATATATATATATATATATATACATACATACTTATATATACATATATATTAATGTTGATTGATTGATATAATGCCTTCTTCCCAAAAACTGCTGTAAAACTATTATAAGTTGATATTAATATTACTCAATATTTAAAATATTGTTTGGCCTGAAATAGAAATATTCATTATTAAGTATATTATGGGGATTTTGACTCTTCCACAATTTTTTTATATTAAAAAAAAGTATGTAAACAACACATACATACTTTAATTTATATATATATGTATGAATGCACACACACACACAATTAATTACTGTTGTTGTTAATTGTAGTAAAAGATGCAGAAATTTGCTGCATGCTTTGAATGGGAAAAGGCAGCGCCAGCTGGTGGGAAAATAATGCGGTGAAATAAAAATGAGGTTGTCGGAATTGAAATCATAACATGTGGATAGAGTTGCCTGAGCATAAATGTGAGATCAAAAATGTCATTTTCAACAAACTTGTTAGGAACATATTAATCCTTTTAGGCCAACTTAAGCAGCACGGATGACAATTTGAATTAAATGTTTAGTTTTGTAATGAATATTCTCCGGCAACTTTGACACGTGTAAGAACGGAATGGCACAGAATGTCCGTATCATGGCGTTACAGGGCTGGAATGTGTGTTATTCTCCGACAAGGATGATATTTGCACCAGAAAGTCTTCACCCAAAGCGCTGATTGATTGCGTAATTGGCGGTACTCCTCTCTCTGTCCACTCCAGCTCGCAGTAATGAAAGGGCCTGCTTTGCTGCCTATAATGCCATATAAACCTGCACTTTAGCCAATCTCCAGCTGTCGTTTCCTAGCATCTTTCTCTCTCTCTCTCTCTCCGTGTTCCCTCTGCGGCCGTCTCTCAATGTACAGACAAGGGCTCTGCGCGGAGCACCAGCTTTAGATTGCAAAGCACAGATCCGCCCGGGTACACTTGGCAGCGGACTGTCAAGCACGACGCGGCGGCACAACGGGTTCGCTCGACCGATGCTTAGGCAAACAGATGAAGACGAGAGGACAAGCAAGGTGGAAGGTAGAACAGGAGCGCTGTGCTGTCACTAGGGGTGTGGTGCGATTGGCTCCAGCTGCTTCTTAAAGAAAAGGAGTGACTGCTTGGGTTTGCACCACCAGTGCCTAACGCCCTTTCATTGATGCCAGCAAGACGTCCTGGTAGCTTTGCTGAGCCGAACAATGCAGATAAATGTGTGTGTCCGCGCTGCAAGGCAACTACGAGTCATTGCGAAAAGCCCCTGACCTCAACCCCACCAATATATCTAGGATGAACACACGCCAACATTTTGTAGGCTGATCATCTCCATGTTTCCTTCCATTGTCGTTAGCGTGATTGTCAGCTGTCCCAAAACTTTTGTTCATATCTTCTTTTAACATTTATTTTACCAGGAAATAGGAAATGAGAGCAGCTTTTCATTTCCAGTTGAAGTTAAAGTACCACTGATAGTCACACACACACCAGGTGTGGTGAAATTACCCTCTGCATTTGACCCATCCCCTTGTTTCACCCCCTGGGAGGTGAGGGGAGCAGTGAGCAGCAGCGGTGGCCGCGCTCGGGAATCATTTTGGCGATTTAACCCCCAATTCCATGACGACCTGGCTAGAAGTCGCAGCAAAAGCAAAAACAGTAAACGTGATTACGATACAAGCAATACAAAAGACAAAGGAGTCAAAAACTATGTAAGTAAATATTAATGGAGATGGCCATCAGAAGGGGAGTTAACATGTACATCAATAAAAATTAGGTCCGTTGCTATTTCTGTATCCAGGAAGCACATCGCATTGGCCACATCATTTATGTTGATGGAAAATAAGTTTGGGCCCGATATGGAACCTTGGGGCACACCTTTAGAAATGTATCCATTCATTTTTCTACTGCTTGACCCTCTTATGAGGAATTATGAGATTAAGCATTTGTTCTAAACATTACGGGCTTGAATGAGGATCTGTGTCGGTGTTGATTTTAATTACCTATAATAATATTCTGTATTAATATTTGTTTCATTTTTAATTGTATTTTTGTAAGTATTTTTCTTTAATTTACATTTAGTACTGTACTTGTAATATTGTATGCATATCTACTGGGTAGTGGTTGACTTTAATTGCCTAAATTTAATTTTTTAAAATAATTCCTTAAAAATGCTATTCATTTATTTTTTTGATTTTAAATTATTATTAGCTACATCTATTTGTATTTTATCAAAAACAGTTATGTTTTACAAATATTAAAAATATGTTTCTTCATTTCTTCTAAGTATATGTTATGTAATGTTCCATTTTTTAAAGGTATTTTACTTACTATTATTATTACTCTTAGGGTCTGCATGAATTTGATGTTTTTAATCTATAACACAGATTCTATAGTAGGTAATTCCATTCCCTATGATTATTGCAAGTACTTAACTTTAAAAAAATAGTTATTTGAACATTTTATTTTTATATTTTTTTTATTTTAAAATATCCTTGGCTATATAAAAAAATTTTTTTCAATAACACAATTATTGCAAGTGTATTTTTACATTTTATTTTTTTATTTAATTCATTTTGATTTTTTTAAAGTATTTGTTTATTACAATTGTGCTTTGTATTATAAACAGGGTATACATGCATTCCATCTTTCCATTTTTTAATCTATAACAGATTCCATAGGAGTGGATTTAATTGCCTATAATATGTATTTTGATATTTTTTTTTGCATAATTCTTGTTTTAAACATATTTATTTATTTATGTATTTATTATATGTATTATTATTATTATTATTAGTTATATTTATTTTTGTTTCCTTGATCAGTAATACAATTAGCTTTACAATTATTACAACATTTATTTCATTATTTGTTTATTTATCAATCCTTTGATTCAATTGATTTCTAAAATATATTTCATTTACTATAAAACTGCTGGATGAAACTTGGTATGCATGCATTCATTTTTTTTAACAGAATATATAGTAGCAGGTTTTATTCCCTATAATTATTGAAAATATTTTTCTTTAATTAAATTATTTTATTTAATTTTTTAATTAAAGCCTGTTTTTCTTTTTGTTAAAACATATACCAATAGTATATTTAATGATGCAAAATTGTTCCCATTTTTCCTGTATTTACCGTATAGCTGTAAGTGATTCCAGGAGTGTAATGTATAGGATCTGTTTCCAGCTTTACCTTTAACCGAAAAGCCAATATCCAGACCCCCCCCCCCGTGGGCCAACAGGGAGCTCTGCGAGGCTTACGGGGGTGGGGGACTGCTGCAGATCCTTTTTCTCACTGAGCATTTGAAGGCGAGTGGGGCTAAAGCATACGCCATGACTTATTCAAAGATCTCCCCTTAAGGTGGGAGCTTGCATTGTATATCCAAGGAGGGATTGGCAGCATTATGTGGACATTGACTGGAGACTTGCACTGTAATGATTGGATTTTGTTTGCTCTGTGTGGGTATGTGTGTGTGTGAATGTGTGCGTGCGTGTGTGTGTGTGTGTGTGTTCCAAACTCAGGATACCTTCTCTTCCTTGTGACTGACAGATGCTCTTCTCCTGAGCAAATCCACGCGACAAGACACGAGTGAAGTTTGCTGCTCATAGAGATTCCTTTTGGCATTTCCACTCACTTGGACGTCAGGTTGATGTTTCAAGTAAGATAGACAGTCAAAGCAGGCCAAGGTGGACCTGCTGCATGGTATTGTGAGTAATTGTGGCACAGCTTGGATCTGGTCTCCTCGCCATTAACTTTCCACTGATATATTCCAATCCCTCCAACTCCTCATTTGCACATTGAGCAGGATTACATCCGGAACTGCACCATGCATCTTAAACATGTCACTGGGAAGTTTTGACGCCTTCAGGAGATTAGAGCGACATGGTTCTGATGATCACTAAGGGGCGTTTTGATGTGTTCAAGTCGAACATTGGCTCGATAAAAGGAAGTGTTTTATGGCAGGTTATTATAGGGCTCTTTATAGCACTTTGAAGAAGGTCAATGGCCATAGGTTCCAACTAAAGTGTGCAGTGGCAGCTGTAATCGCTCCACTCGATATGGTACAATAATAATTGCAAGTCGGGGAACATCTCGTCTAGTTGAACAAACATTAGCCCCTCCGGAGTTAATACAGATGTCTGCATTGATGGAAGGTGCCAACATTTCCAGTGCCGCTGAAATGGACGAGGGCGTACGATCACTAATGGACCATCTTGTCGACATGCAGATTTCCATTCTTGTGGAAATTATACGTTAGTTGGGCTAATAGGAAGTAAGTCGACTTAAAGTCGGGTCAGGCTGGCATCAACGTAATTGCAAATTGGCACCACTTTTGATGAAAAAAAATAAAAAAATACAATAGCTATACATACAAAAATATATTATAATGCTGTATTGTTTCGATTAATGGAATAGTACGGATAATAATTGTCATTAATACTACTTATGATAATACTAGTACAGTCAATTCAACACAGATGATTATAAATTGGTATTAGTAACTAAAAAGATAAAGATAAATATATTTGCAATGATTGTAGTACATTACCACAGATTTTTTTTATACATTATAAATGTCCTTACAGTTTTGTAAAAAAAAAAAAAAATTTTTTAAATTAATACCAGTTTAAAAAAATCTATTCCAAGTAAAATATTTGGAATTATTGTAGGACATTCAACTGCAAAATAGAACATTACACCAATTGTAATTGTGGTTACAATTTATAATATTAATAATTTAATAACAATAATAATAAAACATTTTTTTAAATAGCCGTTTTAAAAAACATAAAGTAAAAATACTTGTAATAATGGCAAGAAATGACATTGCCACACAGATTATTTTGCAGATAAAAAATGTTCTCACAATTTATAATAATGATAAAATAATATTAATAATAAAAATAAAAAACGTAAATTGAAAAAAAAAAAGTTTTTGAATCAAATACCAGTTAAAATGTAATCCAAATAAAGTAAAATGATTGCAATAATTGTAGAAAATTCAACTGACACATTATATCACAGATTAATATGTGATTACAATTTATAGTAAAATTATATATACGTATATATTTATGTATATATAGTACACATTTTAAAACATTCTAAAAAAAAATTGCCACAGATGATTTTACTAAATAAATATGTGATTAAAATAATAATAATACAAAATGAATGACAATAATAATAACAATAATATATTTTCAAATAAATAATTCTCTTAATTTTTTTTATTGAAGATTAGAGTAAAATGCCAATACAAACAAGAGATGACCCGTCAGATTTTCGGATTGTCTTAATTTTTTTAAATTTCAAATATTAATAAAATAATATAATAATGAAAATAATAATTCATTACAATAAAAAAATAATAACAAATAGTATTAATAATAAAACAAATAGCACAAACAAATTAAGTAAAAAATAAAAGTACAAATTAAAAAAAACTTGCAATAACTGCAGAAAATTGTACAAACAGAAAATATCAAAAACCATAATGATAATCCGAGAAGAAAAACATCTATGAAAAAAATAAAGGTTTTGAATATCTCATTCAATAGTTTTTCAATACTTCCTATTATACTGTAAAGAAGTAACCAACCATTACAATGCACCTCCACCTACCTGGTTGGGGCTTGCTGCCGATGCCATAACTTCTATTATTGGTGACCGTCCAAACGTCCTTCCATGTCAAAATGTCGTTATAAAGAGTCACGTGTACTCCTCCGTATTTGTGGAAAAGTTGTGAGGACAATATACATCTGTGATATTGATTATCCATTGTTTAGCTCTCATTGGGTGCTCCTGACGTCAACTTTTTAGCAGCTACAATGACAGAATGAGTGCTGTGAGTGTGTGTGTGTGTGCGTGTGTGTGTGTGTTGTCCCGGAGAGACAATTCGAAACGAAGATTATGTGTGAGGTGGATGAGTCACTCCTGAGCGGGGGGGAAAAGTTTATAAACCATGCACAGGATCAGCTTGTTGAACAACAATATTATCACTTATTTATAAGGCAGGCTTAATAATTCTATACTGGCATTTTCCCAAAAGTTTGCAGAGCTACATTGGACCAGGAAATGAGGCAGAGTGGGTGTTCTTTCCTTTTCACAACCTCAATTGTATGCGTAAACTCCCTTCATGACACAAAGCAGGAGCTTCCACCATGTTCTAGCTGAATACATGAATACAAACCCTTACTGTAGATCAGCTGTGTCTAAAGTGCGGTCCGGGGGCCATTTGCAGCCCGCAGCTTAAGTTTTGTTGGCCCGCAACATGTTGTTGGGGGGAAAAAAAACAACAGAAAAAATATAGGAAAAATGGGCAAAAAGACGTAATGTAATGATAACACAGCTGGAAATGTTGTACAAAATTTGAAAAGTCTTAGTAATTGGGGCAAATGTTGATTTTCTTTATTTTGTCAAATAAATCCTACAAACAGTGTAAAAAGTTAGAGTCCACGTTGTGTTATACGTTAGAAATTGTATTAATAATACTTATTAGTATCAACATTTCAGCTTTTTGTCGTTACATTGTGTATTTTAGCTATTTTTCTTACATTTGTACTTTTTTTTTTTTTGGGACGATATATATACACCCGAGCTGCTGTCCGTAAATGGCCCCCTGGCCACACTTTGGACACCCCTGCTGTAACTATTAGTGTCATATTTGTGTTTTATGGAACAAAGTATTCCAAGTGTTGTCTTTAAAAATAACACGTAATGTCTGTTTTTGCATCTTTTTGTTAACATAATAAAAAAATGTCAGAATAGCCCCCGCATACTTTGACTTTTCAGTTTGTGGAAAAAGTTTGCCTTAGGCATCGTTCGTCACAGTAAAGTCACATACTTTCTATTAATTGTGTATTTAAATTGATTATGCTTGTTTTTGATTGATTGAAACTTTTATTAGTAGTATTGCAAAGAAAGAGAACACATTATATGAAACAGTACAGTTTACACAGTACAGTACATATTCTGTACAATTGACCACTAAATGGTAACACCCGAATAAGTTTTTCAACTTGTTTAAGTCGGGGTCCACGTTAATCAATTCATGGTACAAATATATACTTTGATTGATTTATTCAGACTTTTATTAGTAGATTGCACAGTACAGTACATATTCCGTGACCACTAAATGGTAACACCCAAGTAAGTTTTTCAACCATAATACAGTCAAATATATACTATCAGCATAATTATTACTATTGCCACTGTATGTTGTATATTGATATAAAATATTACATTACACCTAAAAATGTGCTGCTCTGAAACATACATGTCCATATTGTGGGAGAAATGAAGGTTTGTTTTTAAATTTTAGTCAAGTATTTTAGGTTACAAGCGCACCATGTACCTTGACTTTTTTTTAATTTTAATGTGAAGTATCATTCATAATTAACTACATTTCCCTCTTTGTGGTACTGATGCTAGTGGTCTCTCGTGATTGACACGGTTTTTATTTGTCTTGTCAACAGAACCATGGCGGTGAACCATGACGTCACCGGCTTCTCAAACCACCTTGGGGCAAATCTCACTTCTGATTGGCTCAAAACGAGGAAGTACCTTCGCGGCCAATCACACACGCGTTTACTCACCGATTAGCCTGTACCAACATGGCAGCGCTCTGAGTCCTGCAGGAAGCAACCAGGAGTAAATAAAGACACATTTGACGTTTTAGAGGGAGCGACAGCGTCCGGACGTCCGTGTTTAGGACCGGTTGGATCCGAGGGGGGAAAATGTCGAGTGACGGCAGTAAAAAACAGTTCTGGAAAAGAAACGCAGCGAAGGTTCCTGGCAGGTGAGTGACGTGTTCCCCTACGGTTGGCTAGATTAGCCTAGCTAGCTTCATTCACTCCAGTGCTGTGATTTAAGCACAAGTTTCACTTTCAGTCACTGTCAAGCTCTTTGGCGTAGCGTTCGCGACTTTTAACCCCGCTTACATGGCGCGGTATCTACGACATATTAGTCAGGCGGGTGCTTTTGACTCGCTCCAAACAGGCTAACTAAGAGGTGCTAATATGCTAATAGCATCCCATGAAATGTGTCACAGTGCAATCAGGGATCGAACTATTACACAACAGCCACTTGGCATCACGGAGTAGCTCTGATTCTACAGCAGAATGTCATCTGACTTATTTTTTTAATAAAAAGTTAACATTGCTGAGATTACCAAAGCTAGCATGTGCATGAATGGCTTGACAATCAGTTCATTGAGTCTCTCTTTCTCTCACTTCCTCAGCATTCAGCATGTGTATGGCGCGCAACACCCACCTTTTGATCCACTCCTCCATGCGAAGTAAGTTTCTGGGCACTTGGGGGTTGTATTACATTGTCATTCTCTTGATTGGCAGTTTTTAGTTAGTAACAGTCCATGCACTACCTTTATTATGCATTGAATGCAGTTTTCAGTCATGTGACACCGTTGGTTTATTTTATTATACACAGAGTTAAGCATGGAAATTGAGAACAGTTACTAATTGAAGTGAAGTGAATTATATTTATATAGCGCTTTTTCTCTAGTGACTCAAAGCGCTTTACATAGTGAAACCCAATATCTAAGTTACATTTAAACCAGTGTGGGTGGCACTGGGAGCAGGTGGGTAAAGGACACAACGGCAGTGACTAGGATGGCGGAAGCGGGGATCGAACCTGGAGCCCTCAAGTTGCTGGCACGGCCACTCTACCAACCAAGCTATACCGTATATTATAGGGATGTCCGATAATGGCTTTTTTGGCGATATCCGATATTCCGATATTGTCCAACTCTTAATTACCGATACAGATACATACAGTCATGGAATTAACACATTATTATGCCTAATTTTGTTGTGATGGCCCGCTGGTTGCATTAAACAATGAAACAAGGTTTTCCTAAATAAATCAACTCAAGTTATGGAAAAAAGTGCCAACATGGCACTGCCATATTTATTATTGAAGTCACAAAGTGCATTATTGTTTTTAACATGCCTCAAAACAGCAGCTTGGAATGTGGGACATGCTCTCCCTGAAATACAGAGGATGTCGTTGTGGCTTGTACAGCCCTTTGAGACACTTGGGATTTAGGGCTATATAAATAAACATTGATTGATTGATTGATTGAAATAATCCTGATACCCACTACAACTATGGGAAATACTATACTTTGACTTTCACAAAGTGCTTTTTTTTTTTTAAACACGCCTCAAAACAACAGCTACAAAAACAATGAAGGCACACAGCTTCAGTCCAGAGTATACTCTAAACTGGGCTCAATCTGCCCTGTTCTTAACGTATTCGTATGAGTAACAAAAATGTGCAAATAAAAACAAGAAAGGCACAAAAATAAAAAACTGCTTCAGTCTAGACTAGTAGATAACACAGCCATCCTTTAAAGTGCATGAACATTAATACAACTGCTTCAGTCTAGACTAGTAGAAAACACAGCCGTCCTTTAAAGTGCATGGGGGGAAAAAGGCACAAAACATAAATAAAACAGCTTCACTCAGTCCGGACTATTTGTGCCACAGATGAAGCTCATAGAGTGGGCTAATTCTTTTTCTCCTCGTCATCACGTGTGAGAGGTAGATTTTTCTGAATGAAAACAAGCATCTGCAAGGGGTTCTGGGTATTTGTTCTGTTGTGTTTATGTTGTGTTACGGTGCGGATGTTCTCCCAAAATGTGTTTGTCATTCTTGTTTGGTGTGGGTTCACAGTGTGGCGCATATTTGTAACAGTGTTAAAGTTGTTTACACGGTCACCCTCAGTGTGACCTGTATGGCTGTTGACCAAGTATGCCTTGCATTCACTTGTGGGTGTGAAAAGCCGTAGATATTATGTGATTGGGCCGGCACACAAAGGCAGAGCCTTTAAGGTTTATCGGCGCTCTGTACTTCTCCCTACGTCCGTGTACACAGCGGCGTTTTAAAAAGTCATACATTTTACTTTTTGAAACCGATACCGATAATTTTGAAACCTATTCCGATAATTTCCGATATTACATTTTAAAGCATTTATCGGCCGATATTATCGGCAGTCCGATATTATCGGACATCCCTACTAATTACTACTATCGAGTCTGCTTTACGGTTTGTTATCAATTCTCTTATTGATTTCTATTTGGATTTAATATCAGCAAACAAGTTGACTAGCGTCTTGACTAGCGTCAACTTAATTTGCTGTCGTTTAGAAAAAAATCATGGGTGTACAAACACAACAGTGAGGTCTTAAAAAAAACCACAGCCTCGATGGAATGCCAGACAAAAGCATTTTGTTTTGAAAATAACTATAATATCAGAGTCAGAAATACTTTATTAATTCCTAACGGGGAAATTGGGGTGTTTATTTAGTTTATTAAGGATCCCCAATAGTCAACACCGCAGTGGAGACTATTCTTCCTAGAGTCCAGGCAAAAAACATCACATATTCACAAAACAAAAGATTACAATGCAGTACAACATGATCCATCCATCCATTTTCTTCCGCTTATCCGAGGTCGAGTCGCGGGGGCAGCAGCCAAAGCAGAGAAGCCCAGACTTCCCTCTCCCCAGCCACTTCGTCCAGCTCCTCCCGAGGGATCCCTAGGCGTTCCCTGGCCAGCCGGGAGACATAGTCCCTAAGGAGGCGTTCGAGTGGCATCCTGAGCAGATGCCCGAACCACAACATGATCAATAATAAAATGTAGTTATACAAAAATAGCAACAAAAAACAAAACAAAAATAACTTGGGAGTTTACATAATAATGTTAATACTAGGGCTGCAACAACTAATCGATTAAATCTATTAAAAAAGATTACCAAAATAGTTGGCGATTAATTTAGTCATCGATTCGTTGGAACTATGCTATGCACATGCGCGGAGGCTTTTTTTTTTTTTTTTCCGGTTATTTTTTTGTCGTTGTTTTTTTTTGTTTTATAAACCTTTATTTATAAACTGCAACATTTACAAACAGCTGAGAAACAATAATCAAAATAAGTACAAAAACAGTACAAAACAGCGCCAGGGCGGCGCTGAGGCTACGTCTCATGAGGTGGCGTAAGCTAGCCAATCATGTGTCATGTGCAGCTCACGTGACGACGGCGTCTCCTTTGCTGGAAAAATTCGAAAAATGGCGCAGGAAAACACTTCCGATAGTTTAGCGGAGAAACATCTTGAGGTTATTGCTTCAATGGAGAAAAGTGTACGACCTAAGTCGTCAAAAGTGTGGGAACACTTCACTTTAAAGACTTCAAAGAAGAGCGTTTCCTGCAAAATGGCACGGAAGTACAACATTGCTTCAGGAGCACCTGAAAAGGAAACATGTTGGAGCCATGGCTGAAGGGAAGAACTCACAGTACGTAACTTTTTAAGTCCATAGTGGCAACAAGCATTCATGAGTTCAGCTTTTTTGTGAGTAACGTTAAAGTTATGCCTTTGCTGCAACGCGGGGCTGATAATGTGTCTCCGGCACATTTGACTCCGTTTTGAGAGAGAAAACGCACGGTTACCAATTTCGAAATAAACGGACAGAAATATCTCAGGTTGGTTTCATAATGGATCAATGTAGCCGGGCCGATAAAGCTATATAAATATATTTAGATTTGAGTGACGCTTTAGTATAACTAAACGTTATGAAGGTGCTGGAATATTTCATGCTATTATTCAGAGGCAGCCTAAAATGAATCCTTTATTATTCACAACAGAAACGTGTACAATATCTGATTCAGTTCTGATGAGTTACATTTCTGTGTTATTATTGGTGTATGCTGCACCCCCAATGTCCACAACATGGTGCCAGTATGCTGTTTTTTTTCAATAAAATACTGGAAAGGATAGAAATGTAGTTTGTCTCTTTTATCCGATTATTAATCGATTAATCAAAGTAATAATCGACAGATTAATCGATTATCAAATTAATCGTTAGTTGCAGCCCTAGATAATACCAAAAATAAAAAAGAGCAATATAAAAATAGATTTCTATTTTTGGCAAAAATAAAGCAAAGAACCAATGGCCTACAATGTACTCATTAGTGTACCATATTCAAAGTGACAAAAAAGTACCATAATGAATAAAAATATGACATAAAGCACATACAAAATCAAGATAATATTGTTGCAATTTTATTGTTGCAATTCTTCCAATATAGATAAAAAAGCAATACAATAAACAAAAGTGCCAAGTATGTTTACTATGATAGCATATGTACAAGATAAACAATATATACATGATGGATTCAATATATTTCACAGTTACTGACCGGTTTGCAGACAGTGCACATTTATGAGGTTTAATAAATGTGTCCAGGTTAATAAACCAGTATTCAAGTGTGTGACTCTAATATAATAAAAAATAAATATTCTACTGTCGTAATAAACACAATTTAACAAATTATTCTGTGACATGACAATTACAAAAAAAGTTAAGTAACATGTTTGACTTTTTTCAAATAGAAGTAAAAAGTATTGTTTTTAAAAAATGTATAGAACGATACATACTGCGTAAGTCAATGGCAAACACAAGCATATCTAATAGAACTGTACACTGCAATTTTTCAACCATCAACTATAACAATTATCCGTTATTTTTTCAGAATAAAGTTAAAGTCCCAACGATAATCACACACACATTAGGTGTGGTAAAATTATAAATATTAAGCATATCTACTTTTTTAGGAAGCACACGTGATATTTCTGACTAATCACAGTGTCTCCAGCTGTGGAGAACACTTCTTAGGAAAGGAGCGTGCAAACTACCTGTCGGACGCTGTCCCGTCATGTGATGCATGAGAAACATTCATTTCGCGTTTACAGTGAATAATGGCATGTTTTAACACGATAGGAGGCAGTGTTAGTTTAATTACCTGCAGGATTATCATTGGACTAGTTGCTGGTGGTGATTCACTTCTGCCTCTGAGGGGATGCAAAACGTGTCATTCATTCAAGGTTATCACATGCTCTAATGTTTCTGCTAGTATTTTCTCAATTTGATGCAATATAAACTTTGCAAGTATTGAAGGTTTCCCTGTTGTCTTCCTTTCTCGTGAATGATTCTAACGTCTGTGTTGCTGATCGGCACAGTGCATGGTGACGTCATGCGTGCCCACAGACATTGATAAGGGAGTCATTAAAAAGACTGTCAAAGGATTCCCAGGAATTGAAAACTTGGGAGGCGGTTCTTAACAAGAACCTTTTTTTCGATTCTCAAGTCTAGTGAGAGTTTAAGTTTTGTAAGGCGTTCTGTTTTCGCCATACCTTCTCAGCTAGTTCTGAAGTGACCATACTGGAAAATCTGGTTGTGGTTGAACAACATTGCAGGATACTAATCAAGTTTTTTTTCTTTCTCTGTTTAGGCATATAGCAAGGATTTTACAGTGCATGTTTAGAAAATAGAACTATGTATTTTTTTTAGGGCTGTCAAAATTAACAAAATGACCCATGACAATAATCACAAAAATGATCACGTTAATCATGAACACACTTAGATTAATCATGCAATTTATTTTGACCGTACAAGCTCTTTAATCTAACTGCTATACCAGTGGTTTTCAAACTTTTTTCACTAAGCACCACCTCAGAAAACACTGTTCTTTTAAGGACGAACATTAAAAGACAGTAGCATAGTAGGCCTAACTATTCATAAAAAACAAGGCAGAAGGTTTTTTTAACTAGTAGATTTAATAATTTTGGCCACTCCTAAAGGCCTACTGAAACCCACTACTACCGACCACGCAGTCTGATAGTTTATATATCAATGATGAAATCTTAACATTGCAACACATGCCAATACGGCCGGGTTAGCTTACTTAAGTGCAATTTTAAATTTCGCGCGGAATATCCTGCTGAAAACGTCTCGGTATGATGACGCCTGCGCGTGACATCACGGATTGTAGAGGACATTTTGGGACAGGATGGTGGCCAGCTATTAAGTCGTCTGTTTTCATCGCAAAATTCCACAGTATTCTGGACATCTGTGTTGGTGAATCTTTTGCAATTTGTTCAATGAACAATGGAGACAGCAAAGAAGAAAGCTGTAGGTGGGAAGCGGTGTATTGCGGCAGGTGTTGTGCCGGATAACGCACCCCCGCCGTAGAATGCACCCCCTGACTGTTGTGCCGGATAACACAGCCGGTGTTTCATTGTTTACATTCCTGAAAGATGACAGTCAAGCTTTACCATTGGCCTGTGGAGAACTGGGACAACAGAGACGCGGTACCGTGAGTACGCAGCTGCGGCTTCCAAACATTTGATCGCTTGCCCGTACGTGCGTCCCGCTATGTGCATGTCACGTACGTAACTTTGGGGACTTTGGGGAAATATATGTGCTGTATGAACTTTGGGGAGGTGAACGGTACTTTGGGCTGTGGGATTGAGTGTGTTGTGCAGGTTTTTTGAGTTGTATTGGCGGGTTATATGGATGGGATGGGGGAGGTGTTTGTTATGCGGGATTCATTTGTGGCATATTAAATATAAGCCTGGTTGTGTTGTGGCTAATAGAGTATATATATATGTCTTGTGTTTATTTACTGTTTTAGTCATTCCCAGCTGAATATCAGGTCCCACCCGCCTCTCACAGCATCTTCCCTATCTGAATTGCTCCCACTGCCCTGTAGTCCTTCACTCTCACTTTCCTCATCCACGAATCTTTCATCCTCGCTCAAATTAATGGGGAAATCGTCGCTTTCTCGGTCCGAATCCCTCTCGCTGCTGGTGGCCATGATTGTGAACAATGTGCGGATGTGAGGAGCTCCACAACCTGTGACGTCACACGCATATCGTCCGCTACTTCCGTTACAGGCAGGGCTTTTTTATCAGCGACCAAAAGTTATGAACTTTATCGTCGATGTTCTCTACTCAATCCTTTCAGCAAAAATATGGCAATATCGCGAAATGATCAAGTATGACACATAGAATGGACCTGCTATCCCCGTTTGAATAAGAAAATCGCATTTCAGTAGGCCTTTAAGATTGCACACAGTTTGAAAGAGTCAGGCCACAAGAAAAACAATTATCTGGTCTGATGAGACAAAGATTGAACTCTTTGGCATGAATGCCAGCCATCGTACCGCTCATCACCAGGCTAATAACATCTCTACAGTGAAGCATGGTGGTGGCAGCAGGATCGTGTTTTCCAGCGAACAAGAACTGGGGGACTAGTCAGGGTTGAGGGAAAGATGAATGCAGCAATGTACAGGGACATCCTTGGTGAAAACCGATGATTCCTTGAGACGCACTGCAAAGAAGAATGAGCAAAGAGGAGTGGTTGAATCTGCCCAAAGATAGGTGTGCCAAGCTTGTGGCATCGTATTCCAAAAGACTTGAAGCTGTAATTGCCAAAAGTGCATAGACAAAGTATTGAGCAAAGGGTCTGCATACTTATGTACATGTTTATTTTTTTATTTTATTTTTTATTACATTTGCAAATTTGAAAAAAAATAAAAAAATTCACATTATCATATTGGGGTATTGTGGGTAGAATTTTGAGGACAAAATGAATTTATTTCATTTTGGAATAACTGTAACATAACAAAATGTGGAAAAGTGAATACTCTCCGGATGCACTGTAAGCACTCTGATACAAGCAGTCCTTTAGTGTGTTTTAACTGTGCTGGACACCCAGTCAACATCTAAATGTCCTCCAATAAGCACACACGTTTGGTCTTGTATTTTAGTCAATTCATTTACAAAAGGTAAAAGCAGCTAAGTAGCTAACGGCTACAGAACAGCTAAGCACACAGGACAAACACTTGTAATAAGTGTCATTAATTGAATGATATTGCAGTCTTAAACACTATTATTGTCAATAGAAAGCTCTCTCCCGGTTGCAGTTAGTCCAAAACGCGGCAGCACGACTTTTAACAGGGGCCAGGAAACGCGAGCATATAACCCCAATTCTTCAGAGTTTGCACTGGCTCCCTGTTCATTTTAGAATTGATTTTAAAACCTTGCTGTTTGTTTTTAAAGCTTTACATGGACTGGCACCTCAGTATATCTCGGACCTCATCCAAATTTACGCTCCTGCGCACGCTCTGAGGTCCGAGAGCCAGCTCCAGTTCGTGGTGCCCAAGACCAGACTTAAATCCAGGGGAGACAGGGCCTTCTCTGTGGTCGGCCCTAAGCTCTGGAACACTCTGCCCCTCCATGTTCAAACTGCTCCCACAGTGGAGTGTTAAGTCTCGTCTTAAGACCCACTTTTATTCTTTGGCTTTTAACACTACGTGAGTTGTGTGGTCCTCTGTCCTCTGTTGTCCTCTGTGTTTAAAAAAAAAATTGATTTCTATTTACTGTTTTAATTGGTTTTACCCTTTAAAATCGTTTTTAATCATATTTATTTTTATATTGTTTTTATATTGTTTTTATATTTATTAATTTTTTTGTTTTTATTCAGTCATTGGTGGAGCAAAGGCTAATATTTGAATATTTTTTTTAATATTGTTGTGCAGCACTTTGGAAACATTTTTGTTGTTTAAATGTGCTATATAAATAAAGTGGATTGGATTGGATAAACACGTATCAAATAGCAATTATAGTTGCATATTACTTACACATACAAAGTCTCAATTTTGAGACACTAGAAGGCAGTAGTGCATAAGCTATTGAACACGACACAGAGTAGTGTGGGAAGCAACAAATTACACCAGCACATTGGAAGTGTCAGGATGTTGCCTCACCGTCTGCATTAAAACCAACAAAACTAAAGATAATTTCTGTTATTGAGTTGATAGATCAAGATATCAGTTTTTCTTGTCACTCCATACAGAGAATCCACAGCGAGACAGAAAGACGTAGCAACCTATCTTGGTTGTTGATACTGTTACGTGATTGGCTGTTAGCGTGTGTCTCCCATTGCTCAGTGACACTTCTTGGTTCCTGTATGCTGGGTTCCCAGCACGTGAGTGACTTCATGCAACAAATCTTGCTTCAAAATATGTTTCCTGCCGACCAAAAAATATTAATATATATCAAATGTTTTATCGAACGCATTTTATATTGATATGGACGCTGTCTATTGTGAAATGTATTGATATTGTTTTATCAGCCCAGCCCTAGTCATACTTAATGAGTTTTTTTGACCACCAAGTGTTACCAAAAAAACCACAACCCTTCAACTTAAAGACAGCATAAGTCGGTTCCAGACTGTTAAAATAAATAGTTTAGTGTTTTTCATACCTACCATTGTTTACCGTGTGACTTATTTCACTTGACCAAACCTTTTTTTCACATTTCACATTACAAAATAATTCAAGTATGCATGATGCCTGGTGATATCATATCTGATACCTGTATTGGGAGACCCTATTTAAAATCACTGTCTTTGGCCCGCGGCACATTTTCTCTTTGGCCATGGTGAGCAAAAAGTTTGGGCACCCCCTTTTCAATCAGGGGTGCCCAAACTTTTTGACTGTGGCGCCACATTGGGCTTAAAAATTTTGGCCTGGGCCCGAAAGCCGACTGCATGCAAAGTAACTATATATGTATATATGTGTGTGTGTGTGTTTAAATATTATAATAACATAATGGATATATAATTAATAATTGTTATAATTGAATATCAAGAGTATGTGAAAGTTCAATTCCTACCTGGTTTACTTCCATGACTCCTTAAAGTTTTGTAATCAATCAGAAATATCATGGACAGGTGTGGAGAAAGTGTTCTGCATTTTTCCCATCATCCCTTGTAATGGATTTTAATGGGTGTAGTTTAGATTTTTTATGCTGATTGGACATTTTTTTTATAATCACAGAGTTCAATGAGCAGAATATGTTATGTGTGACCATATTTTTTGGGCTAGTTGAATTTTTTTCCCTGCATCATGACTAAGGAAGGTTATTTGGCTTGGGTCATATAAATGAACGCTGTGCACGCACTCACACTGATGTACAAATAATGGCCACTGACTTGAGTTACTTTCGTTAGCCACCAGATGGTGACAAAATGGTAGCTGTCAGACCGCTGACTATTTGTATATTATATAAAAACGCCGTGCTCGGCTAAATTGTTAATTGGCCGCACTTGGCCCGCGGGCCATAGTTTGGACACCCCTTCTCTAAATTGTCCATAGGTGTGTGAGTGGTTGTTTATCTATATGGCTTCTAGTCAAGGGTGGGCTGCATCTCTCGTCCGAAAGCTTGCTGGATTACGATGCATATTATTCTTTGAACCACAGCATATTAACTTTGTTTGGCCTGCTTTTCCTGCCACCTAGCTTGATTAAGGCGGGCAACAAGCCATCTCCCGCCACGCCGGGCAAGCCCAAGAAGGCCACGACGTTCCAAGAGTTCGAGAGCATTACGAGCGACGCCTGGGACGTCGGCGACGACGATGACGAGCTCCTGGCCATGGCAGCGCAGAACCTCAACATCGAGGTTGTCATGGAGACCGCTAATAAGGTACTAACCTAATGCTTAGCTTGAGTACATGGTGAAGAACAAAATACATCTTTTTTTATCCTTTCTGCAGGTGATAGAAAATCACAGCAAGCTGCAGGAGAGACAGAAGCTGGACGACACCGTAGAGTCGTGTCAAAGAGGGGACGACAACACGCAAGAGGCGGAGTATGAGGAAGACGACGAGGAGGACGATGAGGATGACCGAGTGGAGGAGGGAGACTTGACCAGTCCAGAGGTTTCCTTTTCCTTCCAGAGCAGTCCTGACACTGAGGGACGTTTGGTTAAATCCCAAAGCGAAGCTCCGATCGGATCACCGAAAGGTTAGCGGGAGGATTTCCTTATTTCCCTACACAGTGGAATCTTGAATTACGAACTTAATTGGTTCTTGAACAGGGTTTGTAAATCAAAAAGTTCATATAGTGGAGCAAATTTCTCCATAAGAAACAATGTAAATATACATAATTGGTTCCAGCCTCGACAAAAGTCCATATTTTAATAAAGGTTTGCACACTTTGAACACAATATCAAGTGCTATACAGTACTGTATATTAGAGATCAACCGAATATCGGCGCTGATATTAGGCATTTTGACGTATATCATTATTGGCCTCTATTTATCGGTATCTTTTTTTCTCCAACTACATCAGTAGATATAATATACCGTATTTTTCGGACTATAAGTCGCAGTTTTTTTCATAGTTTGGCCGGGGTTGGGACTTATACTCAGGAGCGACTTATGTGTGAAATTATGAACACATTACCGTAAAATATCAAATAATATTATTTAGCTCATTCACGTAAGAGACTAGACGTATAAGATTTCATGGGATTTAGCGATTAGGAGTGACAGATTTTTTGGTAAACGTATAGCATGTTCTATATGTTATAGTTATTTGAATGACTCTTACCATAATATGTTACGTTAACATACCAGGCACGTTGTCAGTTGGTTATTTATGCGTCATATAACGTACACTTATTCAGCCTGTTGTTCACTATTCTTTATTTATTTTAAATTGCCTTTCAAATGTCTATTCTTGGTGTTGGCTTTTATCAAATAAATTTCCCCCAAAAATGTGACTTATACTCCATTGCGACTTATATATGATTTTTCCCTTCTTTATTATGCATGTTCGGCCGGTGCGACTTATACTCCGGAGCGACTTATGCTCCGAAAATGCGGTATATATATGATATGATACCCGTATTTAGTATTAAAAAAAAAAAAGGTCAAGTACATAGTTAACACTGCACAAGCACCAGCCGTTTTGCCTTGCTTGAGAAAAGTTGCCTTTTTTTCCGCACCGCAGAGCTTACTCGGCCACGACCACCACGACTTCCAGTTTTTGCCGGGAAATCCAGTTTTTGTCCTTCTTTCCTGGCGTCTTACTGGTTCCGTTGTTTGTTTCGCTACTGCAACGAACAATCCTCCGTCCACAGAAGTGCGGCTAGTTTTATGTTCTGTGATTCAATCAAATAACACAAAATACATGGATGGAAATTAAAATCTGGACCAACATCCAAACTTTGTGTGAATAGATTCACAAATAGGATATTTATTAGGAGCTAGAGTTGATTTTATTTAAATGTACAATTTCAGGGTACCTCACAAGGAAGCCTTACAATGTATATATATTTATATAAAATTGTATAAAATTGAGTAGATGGCGAGATATTGTGATGCAGAGAAATCTCATATTTTTAACAATTTTCCCAGGAGACTTCACATATTTTTAAATGTTGATGCTCCTCTTAGACACGCATGATAAATGTTCGTGAAATCTTCGATGTTGTTTGGTGCTAAATCAACCCCAATATTTGCGTCGCATTAAACAGTGGTCCGGTGTTTTTTTTTAAAATAAAAAAAAAACAACTACCGGTAAGTCTTGTTCAGATCGGCTCCAAAATAGACATCAGCTCCAAATATCGGTCATTGGCCCTCTTTGACTACTAATCAGTATCAGCAT
This sequence comes from Entelurus aequoreus, assembly GCF_033978785.1. Lineage (NCBI taxonomy): Eukaryota > Metazoa > Chordata > Actinopteri > Syngnathiformes > Syngnathidae > Entelurus > Entelurus aequoreus. The sequence goes on along the minus strand of NC_084742.1, from coordinate 8,880,681 downwards.
AATGCACCTGAATAAACCATATCGGTCCATCTCTACTTCATATCAAACAAACATAACAAGGGGCGATGAATAAACCTTTTTTTTATAAACAAGGTAAAACAACAACATTAACAAGCTGCTTTTTTCTGTATATGCTGCTCTGTCAACACGCGCAAACACACTGAAGTCCCTTTGTTGTAGAGGTGGGGGAAATAATCAATTCTTAGATGCATTGCAGTTCGGACATGGGCCATTGTAAAATCGATTAGTAAATGTCAATAGTCGATTATTTATTTATTGTAAATAAAGTAATGCCGACAGTTTTAAAATGTGGCTGACTGCAGCGAGCCAACTCACCGAAAGATCCGACCATCTCTTTTATTTTAGGGCGCTTATGTTCCTGCACACATTTCCAATAAGTTAATAAATAAAATGGGAATTGATTCAACTGTGTCTTGTAACAAATGCACTGTTTTTAAAAGTTGCAAGTGACGAATGCTTAATTAGGGAAACGAAAATTAATGTAAAACTGCAATAATATACACAAATTAAAGATGCATTAATAATTGATTTTTAATCGAATTGTCAGGTGGCCAAAGATTCCCCACATCAAGTTTGGTGCCCTCACAAAGGATCAGAAACCTCAAAAATCCTAAACTTTAACAAACATATTGCTAAAATAATAAACATTTATAAAAGTAAAGTCCACTTACATGAACATCGGTGTGTGTGTGTGTGTGTGTTTGTGTGTGTGTGCGCGGTTGAAAGAGGCGCGGCTGAATAAGAAAGAGTTTTCTTCCCCCTGTGAAATAAGACTGCTTTGGCATCTTTTTCCAGAAAAGTTCTATTTCATCACAATTTAAACCTGCTGTGATCTGAAGCCTGCTTTGTCGATTCTTCCATACTTGTGAGCGCCATTTATGTACTTGCAAAATGTCTTTTTTTTTTTTTTTTAAACTCCACAGCGATTTCCTCCTTTTTTCCACGCTGGTCTCTTGTCTTTTTGGGACTCATATTGTGTTAGTAAAATGGAAAAAAGTTGTCAAAGGCAAAAAAAACAGAAAAGGCATACACGCTGAAGCGCTGAGTAGTGACTAGTGGTGTGCTGTACTTCTCCAAAAATGCTCCGCCCTGATTTTGCCTGCAATGAATGAATGAATGAATAAATGAAGCGTTCGTACACAGAGACATGGTTCGCACATGGAGGCACATTTGGCTCGATCTAAAACAGGGGTGTCAAACGTACGGATACGGCTCGCGAGCAGGAGAGATGAGTTTGCTAAGTATAAAAATAAGCTGACATTTTGGAATGAAAGAAACTGCTGTACTAAATGTCTCCACTGGATGTCACAATAGCAATTATTTGTGTCCTATGCCGCTAGAGCGTGCATGATTTCAGAGGGGGCAGAGCTATGTGCCTTGTTAAGATAGAGGACTTGGGACACATTATCTGGGCGCACATAAATATGCTGAAATAATATGTATCCCCCTTCAACTTCATGTGTGATTAATGAAATAAGTCCAAATTCACAAGTTTCGTTGTAGATGATGCTACATGTGTGCAGAATAAACCACATGATGTTAGTACATCAGTTGAGGAAAATTAGTAAAGTACATTAATAACATCCTGTTAATCCTGGACTTTGATATTATTATTCATTCCATCTTCTGATAGATTACAAATTAACACCAATGGAAGCATTTTAAAACTCTGTCGGACTCAATTCCACCTATTTGACTGATGAGCATTATCACATCATTTATTCAGAAAGTATAAATAACGACAAATAAAGATAAAATACTATTAACCGGAAGTGTAAAAAAACAAACCCATCCATCCATTTTCTACCGCTTGTCCCGTTTGGGGTCGCGGGGGTGCTGGAGCCTATGTCAGCTGCTTCGGGAGGAAGGTGGGGTACACCCTGGACAAGTCACCACCTCATCGCAGGGCCAACACAGATAGACAGACAACATTCACACTCACATTCACACACTAGGGCCAATTTAGTGTTTCCAATCAACCTATCCCCAGGTGCATGTTTTTGGAGGTGGGAGGAAACCGGAGTACCCGGAGGGAAACCACGTAGTCACGGGAAGAACATGCAAACTCCACACAGAAAGATCCCGAGCCCAGGATTGAGCCCAGGACCTTCGTATTGTGAGGCACACACACTAACCCCTATGCCAAAAAAACAAACAAACATAATTTGTATATTTTCAGATTGTGCTTGTTATTTTTACAAAAAAGAAAACAATATGAAGTTGTCTTTATTTTTAGGTTATCATGCGATGATTTTACCAGTCCAGTCCCCTTGGGAATAGATTTTCCTCCATGTGGCCCCTGAGCTAAAATTAGTTGACACCCCTGATCTCAAACCTCGTAAATCAAAAAGTTTGCAAATAGAGGGGTTCATAAATCGAGGTACCACTGCATTTGTTTTGCGTGTGTGTGCTGACAGTCTGTGTATGACCTTACAACATTATTATATCATACTATGAATCTAAAGAGGCAAATAGGGGCAGGCAGTCTGAGTTCAGGATGCGAGGTGAGCAGCAAACATGCTATTAGATGATGCAAATTATTTGTGGCAGCACATCATTAGAGAAAAGCGCTAACTTGATGACAAGTCAAAATGTAGTTTCTTTGATGTTTAAGCATTGAGATGTTTTTTTTTTACATCTAATATTCCGGAAGCAGGAGCTTGTTCAGCGGCAGTAATGATTCCGTAGACATCAAGGTCTTCATTTAAGAGGTTACTAAGGTGACCATGTTGTGTATAGCGTGTAGCATCTACAGTGTGCGGCGTGAGCGTCTGGCTGTCTGTCGGCTCGTCTGCATTTGCCGTGTTCCGATTACACAAACAGCCCGTTGCCCTCAGGCGCTTCCTCTCATCTCCTCGGAGAGGACGCGGCACAGGCTCGCACGCGCCGTCAAATCGCGTGGATATGCGCAAGTTATTTTACATCTTGAGGGAGCATGACGCAAAAAACATATTAGCAATGCAAACCTGAATAAATGAAAGCTTGATGCATTCAGCAGGTGGGTATAAACAATGGTGTCACTCCGCTCCAAGAATATTTGGGACATCGCCTCCACCGCCACCTGCAGCTCGCTCACAGCTTTCGTCCCCGCACCATCTTTTGTGTCTTTTGGAGCGCATCTGGAAGAACATGTGGTCCTCGGTAGAGCGAATTAATGTGTTTTGTCTCCCTTACTGTGGACGCTTTACACTTGAATCACGCGCATCTTGCAGCAGCTCATTTGAAGAGAAGAAAAAAACTGCCACCAACACTAATTACAGTCAATTCCACCAGGCAGCGGGGAGAAAAAGACCTGCTTAAAGCAAAATAAGAAAAATGGTCACACGGCTTTCAAAATTGAGATTACTATGGCGTGTCGCGATGTAGTACACAATCTCGCCTTTGGCATAGTGCTACTCACTACTGTAAAATGGGTCATTCTTTTGATAAAACCCTATTTAAGGAGCCGGCATTAAATGGTCCTCTCAAAAGTGGAGATGCATTCATTCATACGCTTTTGGTATACAATTCCTAATAATAGGGCAAGTGCAGCCCTCTTTTTCATCACAAAGCAGGAGGGTACCTGCTATTGCCATTGTTGCTATTTAGACTATGTGTGTCGAGTAGATATCGACCCATTATCGGCGCCGATATTTGGCATGTTGACGTACTGTATTTTCCGGACTGTGGAACGCACAACAACTACATTTTTGAAATTAACGTTTTTTCCCCATTTATTAGCTAACCCAGACTATAAGCTGCAGATATATACATTGTGAATTGAGTTATTTACACAGTAAGATTCTGTAAATGTTTATTTACATACCTTATACCTGATGAATGAAGAATCTAGACGAGTAGAAACGCGATGGACATCATAAGACAGAACGACACTTGTACTTTCGGTTAAAAGCTCAGTCTAAGAAGAAAATCCATAACTTATTTGCAGCCGCAGGTTTCGAAGCATAGGAATAAAGTAGAAGCTTGGAGTCCGGAATTTAGGGTATATTAATATAACAATATGCGACTTATCAAAGGGTGTAATGCTACAGTTATAGCAACAAAAAAACAAGGGTTAAATATCAAGATGGTTGAATATATTGTCACACACCTAATGTTTATGCCACCTTTTGCCTGCCATCATCTCTCACCTTCCCTACTCTTGTGCCAGATGCAGCAAGCGAGCACGCCGCCCTCTACAGACAGCGCTCTCTGCCCCACCGGCCCCCCGTCATCCCACTCGTAGCTCGCATGGCTGACCAGAACACGTCGGGCACCCCGGTCATGACCGAGAGGGAGGCGTCGCGTCTGGATAAATTCAAGCAGTTGTTGGCTGGCCCTAACACAGATCTTGGTAAGAGACACTTCACTTCTCTGTCTTCTCTTTCCTTCCTTCTGGATCTCAGCTGTACTTTCTCGCTCGTTTGCTCCACCAGCTGTGTTGCACTTTTTAACGATGGGGGTTAGGGGGTGAAGGTGGGGGTCATGCAGCCGCCATCTGGGCGTGCAGATTATGACACGGCTGAAAGCATACAACTACAAATGATGGCGGAGCTTGGTTTCGAGCAAGCAACAGGCGAATGACCATGAATCATTCAGACCGACCTCCAAAAAGTGCAGTTTTTGCACCAATTTGTAGGCATTTTCTCAGTAAATACGTAATACTGAATACGTACAATACAATCGCAGGCAATCCTCGTGTTATGACAGTACTCCCATATTCTATTAACACTGTACAAAATGAAAAATAACTAGTTAGGTGCACGCGGTTATACGGAGGCAGAAGACAGAAGTATCGTATTTTCTGGACTATAGAGCACTTATATAAGATAGATAGATAGATAGTACTTAATTGATTCCTTCAGGAGAGTTCCCTCAGGAAAAATTTAAATTTAAACTCCAACAGCAGTGTACAGAATTGAGATCGAATTGAAAAAGTAAATAATAAATAATGGGGGTAAGTGTTATTGTTTTGCATCCCCTGTCATCCTAGTACCCCCTCCCCCCAGAGAGGAGTTGTACAGTCTGATGGCGTGTGGGACAAAATAGTTTTTGAGTCTATTAGTCCTGCACTTGGGAAGAAGCAGTTTTGCACTGAACAGGCTCCTCCGGCTACTGTTAACGGTATGCAGAGGGTGACTGGCATCATGCATGATGCTCACTAGTTTTTCCACAGTCCTCTTCTCTGCCACCGTCACCAGTGAGTCCAGTTTAATTCCGATTAAGCCGCACTCACCAAATTTTTGAATTTGACTTTTCTATATTTTGCCAAAATAGACGGTTACAAAATAAATGGTTGACAACGAAGCAGAAAACAGGTGAAAATAACGTTTTAAGAACTCACATGAACGTTTCACCACTCCTGTCTCTGACTGCTCGCCCACACACGCTCTTCAAGCGGACATCGGAGCAAATGATCCTGTAAAACTGCGAGAGCCAAATTTAAATTGTTACGCATCGAGTGGAAATCGGGGCTAAGCCTTTCTCTCGTTCCCTTGCAACGTCCAATACAGTGTGCAAGCCCAGGGATATAAGTAAGGAGTTGTTCTCTCTCTTCAACTCTTGGATTTTACTTTTTATTACTATATTTTATATGTCCTCATTGTGTTTTGTGTACCATGTGAGGGATTTAGGTGCAAATTAGGGCAGCATTGCTCAGGTGGTGGAGTGGTTGTCTCCCAACCTGAAGGTTGCGGGTTCAATCCTCAGTCCCCCTGTGACCATGTCGAAGTACCCTTGAGCAAGATACTGAACCCCCCAGTTTCTTCTGATGCTGCGTCATCAGTCGGCAAATGAGGTCGTAGTGTCAAAGTGCTTTAAAGGGGAACTGCACTTTAAAAAAAATGTTGCCTATCGTTCAATATCGTTATGAGAGACAAGAACACACGTCTTTTTTTTTTTCCCAAACGATTTTAAAGATGATAAACGCTTAAAAGATACGGGTAATCGTTGTAGCTCTAAACAACTTCAAAACCCTCCATCAACGTTTTATATACACACTGCAAATACCGTATATATAATGTAGTGACAGACACGTTCATAACATAATGTAATATATTCAATATTTACCGTATTTTGATAATTTTAATCATTTCCAGGACTGATTTATATCGAGCATTGATTTCTGTTTCCATAGCAGCGCACGTCTAACTTCCGGCAACATGTGTGTTCCTACTTCTGGAATCAAACCCAAGTGTGTTTCCTAATCATGGCAGACTCGGTAATAGACAATGAAGACGACCATTTTTGGACAAATAAGGATTTACAAACTTGTCTTTTTGAAGCTGAATATACTCAGGATGACGTACTGCTTCCAGAAGCGAGCACAAAGGAAGAGAGACATTGGAGCAGTTTAAAGCCAGGAGAAGGGGATGAAAATGATTTTGACGCTATAAATATGGAACTTGGAGACAAGCTGTTTCGACGTAAATGGATTGCTTACCCAAAATCAATAGGAACTTCCCCGGCCAGCTGCACCATCGAGTGAGTCACTTTAATATTGATCATGATACACGCAGCATGTCATGCATGCTAGTACAACTACAGTACATACGCTGTCCGGCTAATGTGGGTTAATACTTTACACATACTGTAATCGGATTGTTCATGTTTTTCAGTCCGTACAAATTGGTGTAAATGCATTACAAACTCAAACGCATTTCGTTTTGTTGTAGAAACTAGCTTATCTCTTGCCGCAGTAAGCTTTTACGGCTAATACCGTATTACTACGATAGAAAACGAGTTCCTCAGTTTTTGCTCTTACAACAACAATGTCGCAACAACTTGGTTATTATACGGGTTACAGAATGTTAAATCAGATATTGTTGGCGGTTTTTGAATGCATTTTTAAAGTGATTTAGAAGTAGAATTGATTGCCCTCATTAGCTGCATTGCTAGCCACCAAGAACGAGACGATTTTTGTGTGTTAGAAAGCGAAAGAAAAAAAAAAAAATTTGCCTTCTTGTCTCTCATGAATGTGAACGATAGGCTAAATTCCCCAAAAAGTGCAGTCCTCCTTTAAGAACCTAGAAAGTAGAAAAGCGCTTTACAAATATAATCCATTTACAGTTTAATTTAGGTATAAGCCTACACTAAAAACTTGATTTAATGTCGTAGAAACGGAATTGTACATAGGCCGTGGATTATACTGTACATCCTATTTTAGTTTATCGACTCCAATCATGCAACGAGACCAACGGACTCCAACTTGTGAGGATGCTGCCCAGCTGAACTCCTCCTACAGTCCCTGTTAAAAGCCTTTCTCTTTGCCTTCATGTGTTCTTTGTGTCATAATGTCTTGAGTGGTTTCTGTGCGATGACTTGAGAGTACTTGAGAGGAAAAAGGGGTGCGTGAAGAGAATTAGACAAAGCGCTTAGCGACTAATGAGTCACACGCTTATGCTTAACATGCAAAGTGCTGGAAATAGTTCAATGCAGAAATGACACAGTTTAATTAGAGCTGCCGACATTCTTTTTGTTAGAATGGCATTTACCTCCACTCCCACACTGTTATAGCAAAGGTTATCACCGCGTTATGTTCTGTAAGAGTTTTACTTTTTGTCTGGCCTTTTTTATGAATTTAGAGCAAAGCAAAATGATGTACAGGTTAGTGTTTTTTGCACAGTGTTATGGAAACATGAGAGGTGTTGAAACCGTATCAGGACCTACCAGACTTATCTGGTCCTATTACACCTAAAGTCCGACACATTTTGCTGTTGTGGGTGCTTTATTTCGGAGGGACGGCGTGGCACAGTTGGGAGAGTGGCCGTGTCAGCAACCACAGTGTTCCTGGTTCAATCCCCAGCTTCTACCAACCTAGTCACATCCGTTGTGTCCTTGAGCAAGACACTTCACCCTTGCTCCTGATGGATCGTGGTTAGCAGTGGGCAGCAGCGGTGCCGCGCCCGGGAATCATTTTTGGTGAATAAACCCCCAATTCCAACCCTTGATGCTGAGTGTCAAGCAGGGAGGTAATGGGTCCCATTTTTTTATAGTCTTCGGTATGACTCGGCCAGGGTTTGAACTCACAACCTACCGATCTCAGGGCGGACACTCTAACCACTAGGCCACTGAGTAGGTAGAAGGTAGAAAATCGCTATACAAGTATAACCCATTTACCATTTACCATATTTCGCGCTCAAGTGTGGTACACGCTCCCTACCTGTGAATATTTTCCATTCAAGGCATTGACTCGTTCACAACCGAACTGTGCAGATCGTCTCGGAAGATGTTTCCTCTCTCATCCCAGCAGGGTTCATGAGTTCTTGACCACAGATTTAGATGGGACAGCAGTAGACTGAGGGCTTGGTGCAGGATCCAAAGTATGTGTCCCCCACAAGAGAGGACATGCCCGGACAACGATGGTTTCGCTCTTCTGTAGGTTGTATTCCGTCACGTGACTTTTGAACGGAAGTAAACGAAGTGGTGGGCCACCAAACCAATATGGCTACTGTTCAGTAAACCGTGTGAAAACTATCTCTTATCATTAAAACAGATACGAGCAAAAAAAAACTAACTATGCAATGGAATCTATCCCTATACGTTATCAAAAAAAGATTTCTCAAGTGATATTAGGATTTACAGCTGAAACGATTCCTCGAATAACTCAAGTAATTCGATTACAAAATATAGTCGACGAATTTTCGCTGCCTCAAGGCGTCATACATTTTTTATTTATTCATTGTTTTTACGGCATTTTGCCTCGTTTAGTATTCAAAGCTCACGTTTCGCATGGACTTTTTAGGAAGTGCACAGCGTGTTTACGTCACCGATCATACCCCCCTGCACTGCACAACACCGCTCCTTTTAAATACGCTTGAGTTCAGTAAACTTTTTCGCCGACATAACTCGCAATGGCAGATGCCGCAGAAAGCAGTGGACAAGGGCCATAGCAAAACGAGGGAATTAAGAAGCGACAAAAGTTGTCTAAGGTGTGGTAACACTTCACACTAAAATCGAAGGAAAACGCAGCCGTATGCAAACATTGCAAAGTGGAGCTGGCATACCACAATCGCACAAGTTCGATGCTACAGCACCTGTCGATAAAGCATCCGATTGCAGGCGAGGTAAGTCATCTATTATCAAATGTAAATGCAAAAGTTGTTAGTAAAATAAATGTTATTCATTATGATAACCAGGATGTTTTCTCTCACTCCCGCGAAGTCATCATATGATGCCAAAAGGTGTTGAAAACTAACAACGCAGTCCGAGCTGTCGTGTTCAATTAGCCTTTCATTAGTAACCACGCGAAAGTAGTCGTGCAAAGTTATTCCGGTTATTGAAGTCATGCAACCACATGCTACTTGGATAGCTTGCACTTGCACCCACTATAGTCTCTATAGCATAGGCGCCGATCTACATTTCTGCCAGTGGGTGCTCGGACGGGCGGTAAATCTGACGCTACTTTTCTGAGCATGCGCGGTTTTTGCTTGGTGGTGACTCACCACTGGTTGCACGTTCAAATGCAGTATTAAAGGCACTACCTAATCCACTTTTTATGTTTGATATAATGAAAACTGTTCTTATTGTTTTATTTTTGATACTAAGAATATAGTTTTATTTTAACTTTCACAGGGAATATTAATTTTGAACTCATTTTATATATATATGTGTTTTCATCTCAAACATGTTATGATGGCAAAATGAACATTGATTACTATCTTGCATGCACAGAATGCAATTAACTTTATTGCGTTCTTAAAATTTAAAACTGTTGCCGTCATTATTAAGTGGTTTGTCTTTTTATATTGTTTATGTATTGTTGGCAGGTTGAAAACAGCTCAGCAGATTTGCGCAGAGAAACCACCATTTAAACGGCACCGTATAATCATCAAAAACGCACGATAGACAAGAACTTCGTTTATGCGGTCACACCACACAGCATGTAGGGCTGTGAGCGCACCTGTTTTTATTAGCACACACAAATTGGCACAATCAACCACGGATGCATTTCAGCTGTGCGTGTCAGCCTTCAATAATGAAAACAGGCATTCAGGAAATAAAAGACAATTAGGCCAAACGCAATAATCGAGGGCACATCTTAACATGTATAATTAAACCTTAATTAAGCAAAAATATTGCTCCGGCCTGGCTGCACCAAATAATAATATACATCCATTTAATAAAGTCCAAATACAAATAAGGCAACAAGAGAAGTATACCACACTTCTCTTTTGTAAAGTAAATTTGTGGAGCCGATATGGCCATTTACATCAACAATATGATTTGCTTGAGAAGCTGGACAGGACACCAAAAAATAAAAATTAAGCAAAAATATGATTTGTTCGATTACTCGATTAATCTATCGGGATATTCGATAAAATACTCGATTACTAAAATATTCGGTAGCTGCAGCTCTATTAGGATTATCCGTCGGTTGCGCTCCCAGAAATGTCGAACTATATACTGCTCCAGATGTCATTCTGCACAACAAAACAAATGAAAAGTTGAAAATGCATGGAGGTGTACAACTTGGTGGAAATTGCTATCAAGACTCTCTCGGATAAATCATGCATCGCTTTTGCTCAGCTAAGGTAGTATTTCATGATTTAACTTCGTGTCTACAGCTTTGGTTTTTGCTTTATTGATGTTGCACGCGGCGTTTACGAGTATGCATGTTTTTCCCCGCCTTTATTAAAATATAACTATAGATGTCAACGTTGTGTATGTGCTGAAACATTAATTTATGATTGCTGCCTTTGGTAAAAGCTCTTTTAGGCTTTCCATCCATCCATTTTCTACCGCTTATCCCTTGTGAGGCCGCGGGGGGCGCTGGAGCCTATCTCAGCTACAATCGGGCGGAAGGCGGGGTACACCCTGGACAAGTCGCCACCTCATCACAGGGCCAACACAGATAGACAGACAACATTCACACTCACATTCACACACTAGGCTTTGTTAACATTAAAATTATTTTATTTAGACTCGCTGAGTTGGTGTTTTACAAAACACTCGTAGCAAACCTGCGTTTCAAGAAAAAAGATAAAATACAAAAAAACCCAATATATTACTGAAATAGGAAATACTAAACGGTAAAAGGGTATAACATTTTAACAAATTCAGTGACCACTGCAAACTTCTGTGTTCTTTGATTCTGCTCCCTTGGACTATAGTGCGTGACACTTTTTTTTGTCGTTTTCTGTAAAATCTTGCACTTGTTTGCCCTTATTGATTACCTCTCGAGGAACTCTGAAGAAACGTTGATCTTTTTTGGGTTTTAAACAGTTCCAACAGCCTAAAACAACGCAAGCAAAGGGCATTTTTCTTCGGAAAAGGCAAAATGCCGCCCAGAACGCTATGACTACAGATGCTCGCTGTCCCTCCACTTCGAGTCCCACATAGATAATGAGCCGGACGTGAAGTCAGGTGATTACAACCTATTGGGGTGCCGAAGGGCGGTTGAGATACAAAGAAGTGAGACTTCTGCCAGCACAAAACCAGCTGTTAGCATACAAAATCATATATATTTTCTATGTATATATATATATATATAATTTTATTTATTTTTTGTAGAAAAATACAATAATTTTAAATTATTCAAAAGTCAAAGCCCACACTAACCGTGACCAAATTAGCGTGCGTAAAAAGACGTGTCATTTGATTAATACTATCACTCCCCTCGTAAGTAACAACTTTAATTTTGCACAATAAAAACAAAAGGAAATTTCTTCAAATAAGATTGTATTTACAGTGGAACCTCGATTTACAAACTTAGTTGGTTTTCAAACATGGTTTACAAACCGAACATTTTTAATAGTGAAGCAGAGTTCCCCATAAAAAAATATGTAAACACAAATAATTTGTTTTAGCCTTGACATAAGTCCCTATTTTAGTCAAAATATGCATACTTTGAAGACAATATAAAGTGTATACATACTGTGTATATATATATATATACTGTAAATTATATATATATATATATATATATATATATATATATATATATATATATATATATATATATATATATATATATATATATATATATATATATATATATATATATATCAAACAAACATAACAAGAAGGTTATAGATCAACAATCTCTTTACAGTATTTTCCAATCAAGATAACATCCACGGTAAGCTACACTGTCAATGCGCAAATACACACACAAAAGTCAAAGTTGATTTTTCTATTCAAAAAGCCTGTAACACTCTTTGCTGCTTTCCAAAACGTTAACTACCATGTTGCTATAATAATAAAAAAAAACGTAAAATGTTTGTTACCTTGCGTCTGCAAATCTTTGTGGCATGCAAGCGGCAAGAGGAGATGAATGATGATGATAAATGCAGAGATGGAGCAGAGGTAGAGAGAGGAGGAGGCAAGGAGAAGCTGCAGTATGTTTCTACTCCGAATTCGAAGGAGAGTCTCTTTTCTTACGGGGTTCCCGCTCCTCTTATGTTGGTCTCACTCCGACCAGGCTGGACTTCACTTGGTCCGTGCTGCACCAGGAATCTGTCCAGCATGCCTTGTTTTCGGCGGTGCTTTAAACACGTCAGTAGTGACCCATGATGTTGTCCTTATGGCGTACTCCTCGCAAATGGTCCTTTTTAAGTCCACAGCAAATCCCTCCTTCTTTCCAGGTTGCTCTGTTGGCTGTTTTGAACCCATACAGAGTACCAGAATAGACACAACCTGGTGAATGGCGAGAAAAGAAACATACGCTGTAACGCTGGAGCACTGATGCAGAGGGCTCTCCCTCTCCAAAATGATGTGTAAGGCTTCCAGCGGCACACAAAATGAATGAACGAATGAAGTGTTCATACGTGAGACATGGTTTACACACAGAAGCAAATTAGGCTAAAGGTTCATAAACCGAAAAGGTTGCAAATAGAGGCGTTCGTAAATCGCGGTCCCACTATAATCCACAAAGTCACAAACAAATGGACTGAAGCTCAGCCCAGTAGGGCCAGGGGGGATCAGACTACTGTGTGTACGCCCTAAATTGTGTTGAGTCTAGTTTTGGTGGGTATTGGATGGGGTATAAGGGAAGCAGAGCTATATGGGCAGACCTGATGATATATAGGATGACACTTTAATGATCCCAGTTGTACTGCATTCAAGCCGCTGTCCTTAAAAGGAGGTCATCTTCCCAGTGCTCTCGAACAAACACACACTGAGAAACACACTAGCTGACACTGACGGGGGAGTGGTTGACGCCCCCTTGTGTAAAAGAGCAAATCAGCCAACTGTCCTTGAGCTAAAAGGAGGCATGCAGAGATGATCAATTGAGCAGCTTCCTCTCTAGAATCCTGCAATTAATCGCACAGGTCAGTAGCTGTTTTTTCCCCCCAGTTGGACATGTCTGCCAGTCTCAGGAGTTCATAGTTGGAGTTGTGTCCCAGTGTGTGAAAAGAGTTTCCATTAACACGCTCATGGGTTTTCAGTTGCGCTCTTCATGCCTCACGTCATTTAATACAACTTGGCTCGTCAAACTGCTAGTATGACGCTAATTGTATAGAATGGAGCAGCACGGTGACCAGATTATTACTTATTTTCGGACACACCATCTTTCCCCTGCGTCCACCGAGCCTGGTGACAGGTTGTGGCAGCAGTCTGCTTAGCATGTAAGGTCGCGCGGAGGGCAGTGACCTGTGCGTTTGCAGCAGTGCGCTGATTGATGTCAGGTGGGTTCCGGCTAATTATTCCTGATGCCCTGAGGCGAGCATGTCTGTCATGTGATACAGGGGCTTCAGTGTGTGCGCTGAGAAACAACCTACCTTTCCTGACTGTAATTAAACAGCTTCTACGCACATCATCTGGGGCTTGACGAGATTTTAAAGACCAAGACCAGGAGTTATTGCTGGATGCTGTTGCTATGGCGATGCTCCTTCATCCCTCCGTCGTCTTGTTCCCTGTCAGTTTGTCCGTGTTTCATCAAGTTGTCTCCTTATTTGTGTTTTCGCTGTCTTTGCTATGGTCATTGCAGGATGCAGCATTCAACTCCCACGCATAAACATCACAAATGACAAACGAAGAACACACCACCACAGAGAACAATTAAAGATAAGAAAAAAGGAAATGCTTTCACATGTTTTTTTTCCCTTGTTGGCTGACAATGTGTCTCTCCTCTCTGTTTGTTGGGGGTGCTGCAGTGCTTTGTTTACACCCCCCCCCCCCCCCCTAAGCCCACCACCACGTTTAAAGCAAGCTTCACTACAGTGACTCCGCCATGTGATATAGTCATACCATCAGCACTGTCCCCATGCCAAATAGTGATGTAACTCACTTTAATGCACTGCTGATGATGCTTTGCTGCCGTTTCCTGGCGTCTTGCACCGCAGATTGCACAGAAGCCCTAATGTGGCGCTGCCTCATGCATCCATTTGATTAAAACATTTTATGGACTGTGGAAGAAAATATAGTTGTGTCGATTTTGTTTTGACAGATTTGGGTTTGTTGTGGATCACTTTCGGCGTAAGTGGCTGTAATCACGCACGCGAGTATCCGTTTTTGTAATTTGCCGTTTTGTTTGTGCTCGGTGGGTGTATTGTATAATGTGATGAGGCATCCTGTATGGGTGAGTTTGCCACATTGTGCAAGCGGGTTTCTGACTTGTGCAGCTCATGTTAGCACGCGGGGGGTAGGTAGCTCATTATCCTCCGATTTCACTGAGCATATTAATGACTTGTTCTTTTCTTACTTCAGCTGTTGCACACAGTGTAATTATACTTGTAAAACCAACACAGCCCATCTTGAAAATGGTTGAATCGAACCGTGAGAGACTTTCAATTGTACTGTTGCAGACACTTCTGACTGTCTAACAACTAAAAAGATGGCAAACGCATGCACTTATGGATGCCGGGTGTCCTCTTCCCACCATCTGTGCCATCAATCACACCTGCTGAGCAGGTATAATCGTGGTGGGGGGGGGGGGGGGGGGGGGGGGAGTCTTTTTTTTCTTTTTAAAAAAAACAAAAAAAAAACTAGAGTCCTCTTAGTTTACGAGCCTTCTGCTCCCTGGTGGCATTGCTTCGTCCTTTTTTAGATGAGTTACGTCGCCTAAGAATCTTGCAGCATTGAAGGTTTATAGGAGGGGATCTTTTTTTTATACACTGCATGATAAAGATGTCACTTCTAATGGCATTGTTTTTTTTTTGACCTCTCAAGATGGTGGCAGGTGACAATGACAAGGGAACAATGGATGATATTCACATACTTTTCCTGCCTGGATACATGCAGTTTCTAGTTGTTTTTGTCTGTAAAAGCTTAATTTTTTGTGTTAAGGTTAAGGCTGTCAAAATGAGCACATTATCGTTGATTAATATATCATCATTATTATTCTGATACATTTTTTTTAACACCAGTAACTAGGGCTTGGCGATATGGCTGAAAACTGTATCAAGATAAGTGTTTTGTATCGGTCAATAATAACAATAATTAAAGGCCTACTGAAATGAATTTTTTTTATTTAAACGGGGATAGCAGATCTATTCTATGTGTCATACTTGATCATTTCGCGATATTGCCATATTTTTGCTGAAAGGATTTAGTATAGAACAACGACGATAAAGATTGCAACTTTTGGTATCTGATAAAAAAAAGGCTTGCCCCTACCGGAAGTAGCGTGACGTAGTCAGTTGAACATATACGCAAAGTTCCCTATTGTTTACAATGATGGCCGCATGAAGTGAGAGAGATTCGGACCGAGAAAGCGACAATTTCCCCATTAATTTGAGCGAGGATGAAAGATTTGTGGATGAGTAAAGTGCAAGTGAAGGACTAGTGGGGAGTTGAAGCTATTCAGATAGGGAAGATGCTGTAAGAGCCGGGGGTGACCTGATATTCAGCTGGGAATGACTACAACAGTAAATAAACACAAGACATATATATACTCTATTAGCCACAACACAACCAGGCTTATATTTAATATGCCACAAATTAATCCTGCATAAAAACACCTGCGTGTTTGTTATGCTAGCTCCTAGCTCCTCTGCTAGCTCCTAGCTCCATAGAACACGCCAATACAATTCAAACACCTGATCAACACACACCATCACTCAGCCCAAAAGACCGTTTCCTTAACCCAAGGTTCATAAAGCTTATATATTTTTAAAAAGTTACGTACGTGACGCGCACATACGGTCAAGTTATCGAATGTTTAGCAGCCAAGGCTGCATACTCACGGTACCTGATATTCAGCTGGGAATGACTACAACAGTAAATAAACACAAGACATATATATACTCTATTAGCCACAACACAACCAGGCTTATATTTAATATGCCACAAATTAATCCTGCATAATAACACCTGCGTGTTTGTTATGCTAGCTCCTAGCTCCTCTGCTAGCTCCTAGCTCCATAGAACACGCCAATACAATTCAAACACCTGATCAACACACACAATCACTCAGCCCAAAAGACCGTTCACCTAACCCAAGGTTCATAAAGCTTATATATTTTTAAAAAGTTACGTACGTGACGCGCACGTAGGTACGGTATGTGTTATGCTAGCTCCTCTGCTAGCTCCTAGCTCCATAGAACACGCCAATACAATTCAAACACATGATCAACACACACAATCACTCAGCCCAAAAGACCGTTCACCTAATCCAAGGTTCATAAAGCTTATATATTTTTAAAAAGTTACGTACGTGACGCGCACGTAGGTACGGTACGTGTTATGCTAGCTCCTCTGCTAGCTCCTAGCTCCATAGAACACGCCAATACAATTCAAACACATGATCAACACACACAATCACTCAGCCCAAAAGACCGTTCACCTAACCCAAGGTTCATAAAGCTTATATATTTTAAAAAAGTTACGTACATACGCAAAAAAAAGCCAAAGCTGCATACTCACAGTAGCACGTCTGCGTCTTTGTCATCCAAATCAAAGTAATCCTGGTAAGAGTCTGTGTTGTCCCAGTTCTCTACAGGCGTCTGTGTATCCAAATCAAAAGTCCTCCTGGTTAGAGTCTCTGTTATCCGAGTTCTTCCATCTTGACTGCATCTTTCGGGAATGTAAACAAAGAAGCGCCGGCTGTGTACTGTTGTGGCTGACTACGTTCGAAAAATACGTCCATTTCGCACCGACAACTTTCTTCTTTGCTTGCTTGGCTTCCTTCTCCATAATGCAATGAACATGATTGAAACAGATTCACGAACACAGATGTCCAGAATACTGTGGAATTATGAAATGAAAACAGAGCTTTTTCGTATCGACTTCAATGTGGAAGGCATACCCGTGTTCGCCGGGCTACGTCACGCGCATACGTCATCCTCAGAGGCGTTTCGAACCGGAAGTTTAGCGGCAAATTTAAAATGTCACTTTATAAGTTAACCCGGCCGTATTGGCATGTGTTATAATGTTAAGATTTCATCATTGATATATAAACTATCAGACTGCGTGGTCGGTAGTAGTGGCTTTCAGTAGGCCTTTAATTGTTGATCATTTTCATGACCTATAGAAATAGGGACAAGGAGAACAATGTAATACATTTTTAAAAAAAAAATAAAAATGTAACCTTCCTCTGATTATAATCCCTTAAAATATCAAGGCAGAAAGGAAATGTCAACCCAAGCATGGAAAACATCCAATCACTGTACGTACACAAAATTGTAAAATGACATTAAACACTTATCAAATCTTCTTAAAATAAAGGCACACGAATAAGGAATACTTTTGCTTAATAAAGTATAAGAAAATAGTGCAAAGTGTGAACATTTAAACATAGAGAAACCTGAGAAGAACTATTTTCTGCATGTTTAGTGCTTGATCTGACTGCGGTCCGTTTTGAGAAATCCGAAAAGCTGCCATACTGTCGAGGTGACTTTTCCTGTTTTATCCACAATTTATTCACCTTCTGCTGCACTCATTTTTAGTTTCTCTTTTCACTCCTTGCAAAGAATTAATCGCGAGACAACAAGATGATGCAACCAAACTTGATATTAGTTGATCCTGTTACCTGATTGGCTGTTAGCGTGTCACTCCCACCGGTCCGTGATCACTTCCTGCATTGCTCGGTTAGCAAGTTATTTTGTTTATGCAAACAACCTTGCTTTGCCAATTCCGATGAAGAAAGAAATATACATATATACATGTATGTTTTTAGTAATATTTATTACGTGTCTATCGTGATATATATATATATATATATATTAAAATTACTTTATTTCCGAACCTTACCATTAACTCATCGGCAGCGCAAAATTACTCAAATCCTTAAAAATGTATTTCCAGCAGTTTGTCCAAGTAGTGTTACTGCCTTGCATGCACAAATGGGCAGTTCGTTGATCGGTAGTGACAGGATATCAATATGGAAACCGCTAAAAACAATGAAATCCCCCTTGATGGCAAATTTGAGGACGGAAAAAGGAGAGATTAATCGATTAGAAAAAAGCTTTAAAGGGGCCCTTTTATGCAAAACCAACTTTTCTTACTGATTGGTAGCGTTTGTCGTATATTTGGGATCTGCATAATTCCTGGAAATTTGAAATTAAACCATAGAATCATGGCGGAGATGTTTATAACACAATCGTGGCTTTCTTCGTACTTTCGGCAAAGGAACCGTTTGAAATTTGACCGAAGTGTGACGTTTTTCGCTGGTGTGACATCAGCGGATTCTCTATATATGGTTGTAATTAGAGATGTCCGATAATGGCTTTTTTGCCGATATCCGATGTTCCGATATTATCCAACTCTTAATTACAGATTCCAACATCAACCGATACCAATATATACAGTCGTGGAATTAACACATCATTATGCCTAATTTTGTTGTGATGCCCCGCTGGATGCATTAAACAATGTAACAAGGTTTTCCAAAATAAATCAACTCAAGTTATGGAAAAAAATGCCAACATGGCACTGCCATATTTATTATTGAAGTCACAAAGTGCATTATTTTTTTTAACATGTCTCAAAACAGCAGTTTGGAATTTGGGACATGCTCTCCCTGAGAGAGCATGAGGAGGTTGAGGTGGGCGGGGTTGGGGGCGGGGTAGGGGGTAGCGGGGGTGTATATTGTAGCGTCCCGGAAGAGTTAGTGCTGCAAGGGCTTCTGTGTATTTGTTCTGTTGTGTTTATGTTGTGTTACGGTGCGGATGTTCTCCCAAAATGTGTTTGTCATTCTTGTTTGGTGTGGGTTCACAGTGTGGCGCATATTTGTAACATTGTTAAAGTTGTTTATACGCCCACCCTCAGTGTGACCAGTATGGCTGTTGATCAAGTATGCCTTGCATTCACTTGTGTGTGTGTCAAAAGCCGTAGATATTATGTGACTGGGCCGGCACGCATAGGCAGTACCTTTAAGGTTTATTGGCGCTCTGTACTTCTTCCTACGTCTGTGTACACAGCAGCGTTTTAAAAAGTAATACATTTTACTTTTTGAAACCGATACCGATAATTTTGAAACCGATACTGAAAATTTCAGATATTACATTTCAAAGCATTTATCGGCCGATAATATCGGCAGTCTGATAATGACTGCCGATAATGTTAATGTCTGTTGTTTCCATGTTAGCATTTAAGCTAGCTAGCAAGTTAGCGCGAGTCAGTCCGTCTGTATTAAAGTGCAGTTATCAATGACGGTTCCTTGATCATTTTATTTGAATACGGTAATACTGATCGTCTGTTGTTTTAAAGCGGTTATCATTACTACTGTTTATTTTTGCCCGCAGTTGCAGAAACCGATGCAAACGAGTGACTGCTTTTGCAGACCGTCTCGCTCGCCGAACACGTACATTAAAAACACAAACTTCGATATAAACGTAAGAGTCGCGGCTCCTCGCTTCTTAAAGAGTCAAAATGATTCCCCCTCTTCTTTTCATTCCGCTTTAGCACAAACGCGCCCCGCTGCTGAAACCGATGAAAAGCATGAATGCTCTTGAACATGGCGATTTATTGACGCTGGAAAACTTACCAACTTAATTTTTATTTATCGTCGGTTAATTGACTTAACCAATATCGGCCCAAGCCTATGTACCAATACGACTTTTGAAAACACATGTCCACTGCACCTCTGTTTTTTTTGTATTCTGTTGTATTTTTCTACATTAGAGGAGTGGCAAACTGGCTCTTTTTAACAATAAAGGTTGCCGAACCCTTGTTTATGTATTGGAAAGTAAAGTTTCTTCCTCTTACAATTGTACCGCCATGGTTAGTTTTAGAGTTTTCCTGGCTTTCTCTTCCAGGAATCCCACTTTTTTTTCCTAGCAGGTCTGTGCACTATTCGCACAAGTGTGCCAAAACCTTGCTTTGCCCCAGTGATCTCGCTTCGTCTGAATGATGCCTGAATAGTACATGGCTCCGGCCTGCCAACCTCCTTTCCCTCCTGCTGCCGTCAACTGCATGCTCAGCCGGCGTTGACTGACAGCACTTCTTACCTTCTCGCTGACGTCCGGCCTTCTTCTCCTTCTAGCTGGGCGCATTTTGTTGCACCCGTGACGGAAATTGTGCCCTCAGGCAGGTTGTAGACTAACGGGAAGCGATTGCTTACTGTCGTAAAATTATTAGTCAGGCACATATGAGTAGTGGTATTCGCTGAATCGGTTCCAAAGCCAACTCTAAATTCAGGTCATTGCCTTGTAGGAAATCCCTTGGACCCCCATGTTAATGGTTCAAATTGACTGGGCAAGAGAAGTGACTCGAACACATTCTTATTTCTCTCTCTCTCTCATGCAAGTGCAGTCGATTTGGCGTTCATCCCGGCTCCCAACCTCGTTTGCATCACTGGAGATGCTGTCAACAAAATGGCCGTGCATATTGTGCATTTCCCATGCACTTCTCCTCCGAAGCTGTAATCATTGTGGCTTTTAGACAGGTTGTGAGTGCTTTTAATGAAACACAAACCTTTGAATGATGCCGCACATCATAGTACAATTGCCGTTGTGGGTGTTCAACAGAAGGTACACGTTGTCCTAATCACCCCCTGGGGTCCCCAGTAAGTATGTTCATGCATAATGGAGACTGGTTGCAACCAGGGGATAACATGTGTTAGCCCTTGAATTGTACATTACTAATGTTACAGGTGTTGTTTTTTTTTATGTTGTTGAGGAATATGTTAACCAATCCTCAAGGGTCTTTGGCTGCCAGTGTGATGTACTGATTGTGCTATTTCCAATACATATATACAATAATGTGATGTTTTATTGGTCCCACCAGGGAGATTCTGCTTTGACTTCCTCCCCCACTTGCTAATGTATACTTTGAAATGATTGTCTGCAGGGTAAATTGCCTGTAAAGAATGTTTTTGCCTTACTGCATTTATTTCTATAGAGACCGCTTAAAGAGACGCTTTCAAAATTGCAATTAGCAAAGTTTTTTTTGTGTGTGTCCCCGACACAAATTAGGATGTGCACATTGGAAGGGGGCGGGGGTTGGAATGACAAGTTTGCTCGCTGTATTGCATTGTTTGCTCATGAAGGTGGACAAGGACAGCTAGTCCCCTCGGCCCCTCTGGGACAGTTGCACAAACTTTTTTCACCCACAACAACAGATTCATTTTCCAAAATGGCATGAAATATCTTTAATTTATTCCAGCAGTAGTGAGGGCATGGCTGTCTCATTCCTAATGCACAAGAGATGCCCTCAGAGAGTCGGAGAGATGAGCTAGCCTGGCGCTAATAAAACGACATCTGCAATTTAGCCTGTATGTCAACTGTGCTCACGCTGCACTCGCCATCTCTGCCTACTGGGAAATGGAATTTTTGCTCTTCTCAAATGATTTACATAGAGCTTGAGACCAGATGAGTAGGAAATGTGGTTAAAGAAATACTCTGAACGCGTGTGGGTTTGCATATAATATCACCACTGTGCAGATGGTTTGCATAGCTAATGCAAATTTTTCGCTGATCTTTTAATGCCGCTTCACAATTTCATAATACGTGGTGGAATGTCTCCCTCAATTAACCACAGCTCCCCCTGTGGCGGCATCACTCATGGCGCTAACACCACCATGCTTGACACAAATGTCTTGCTGCTTACTTGTGTTGCCAGCTATTCACACAATAATGGCTGTGTTTAGACAATCGCCATAACTACATGGGCACAAATAATCGTAATAAAGGTCCAATTAGAATAAAAATGCAACATATAAACACGCCAATCGTAAGATTGTAATTCAATACAGTCCATTTGGAAGTAAAATTTTGGTCTAAGTGAGTGGTTCTTAGCCATAGGGTGGGGGCCTGTTGTTGGCCAAAAAATATGTGAGCCAATACTCTGTTGTAATAAACCTTTCCACCACTTTTGGCAGTAATGACAATCTCAAATAAACAGAAGACCTCTGGAGATAGTCATAGAGAAGTTTCTTAGGTGCAAAAATTATGACTAAAGTGGTGAAGTTGCATTTTTATTTGAGGTTTACTTTATTGACAGTTTAGTTAAGAAATATATTAATTTATAATTGATTTTTTTGTTTTGTTTAATTACTCTCTTATTATGCAGAATATTTGATTAGTATTTGTTTTTGTAATTAGCCTGACCTAAGTCTAAGGTTTATGTGTTAAATAGATAATACTCTTTGTGATTAACACATGGTTTCATATATTTTTTAACAAGGTTGTTAGCCTGTTAAGTTGTAAAAATGTAAATAAAGAGAAAAATGACTGAGTCAGAGTTAAAATTTAGGAACCCTTGGTATTCCGAACATCATCAATGTACACATGCATTCGGATTCTGATTTCGCGGTTGAAGTAAAAACACCTTCAATGCTCATGTTTGCTACATCAGAGGGACGCGTTTCTGCCTTTTGGACAGCCGGAAGTAAAATTTGTCTGTTACTGAAACACAACTTTCTTGTTAGAAACATTAAGAGAACTTTGGATTTGTGAACACCTTGACAGTAGAAAGGTTAGAAACACAGATTTGTAAAAATAAGTTCATGAAAATAATAATTTAAGGAAATTACAGAAACAGACACGACGCTGAAGAGAAGGAAAATTAAACATGTATGATGCAAAGCACAAATGAGCTGTGGACGTTTGATTACAACATAGGCAAAAGTAGACAATCCACATGTTTTAATCTGATTAAGCGCTTGGCGCATGTATACGCACATGATCAGATCATTTAGGATTACTTTTTGTCAATGTAAACAGTGGATTTCGAATCCTGATCAACAAAGGTTTGGATCGGAGTGGAAAAATTTTGCATACGTGTAACCCTTGTCGTTCGGTTCCTGCGTTCTGTTCCGCTCGGGACTCGAACCTGGGTCTCCCGTATGAGAAATGAGCGTGCTAGCTACCGAGTTAAAATCCCGGGCTATCAACCCGATAGCCAGCAATGCTCTTGAGGTCGTCAGGGAGTGAGGTTTACAAACATACACAAGGCCTAGCCACACTGGCTGGCCTCAGTTACACATGTAAACATAGCTATTTTCAGTGGATGGTAAATATTTACTGCAATACAAGCTGTGCACGGACTACTCCAAAGTACTTCCAGGTTTTTCCACATATTACTTAAAAAGGTACCCTGTCATAAAAATGATTGCTGTCGTCTGAGATCCCGTACGTTGTACTTTAACATCATTGTAGCGTTAGGATGTAGCCTACTGGCATCTCACGTCCTTCTCGACCTCCTCGCCACCCCCTACGACGAGATTAATGCCAGGTGTGAGAAATATAACATAGTTTAATTAAGGCAGAGTCCACAAGATTCATGGACTCATTTCGTTGTCTGACAGTGCAAATGAAGGTTCAAAGGGTGCACGCCGAGAGAAGGGGACACCCTTGACTAGCTTTTAAAAGAATAATGAATGCAGAGCTGCACGTGGAGTAACGATTTCACCCTTAATGACTTGGGCTTCGGCGAAAACGGTACATAACTTCCCTGTGGCTTCCGCATAAAGGCACATGTCATTTGAGGCGGACTAATGGTGCATTCAGGCACACTTGTGAAAGAGCTATGGAAAATTATATACATTTTTACCGACCTGTCAGTGAATCTGCAGAAGTGAGAGTTCGGTGGTGATTTCTAAAGGCAGACAAATGTAATACCGGTGTGCTCATTCAGCAGCAAACATTCCTTTTGCCTTCATCTTTACAACTGATCACACACTGTAAGTTGTTAGTGATTCGCTGCTCTTCTATACATGTTACCTTCCTCTACCTAAGGCAAAAAAATAACTTTTTATTTATATTCATGTCTGGATATCAGTTTTTTTTACCACTTACACAGGTAGTTGTAATCATCCCTGACTATAACGTTCTTCCAGAGCCCTTCCCTGCACTAGATCACTATTGGATTTCTGCATAATTAAAGCCGCACGGGGCAAAGTAAGTGAGAAATTTTAAGTGGGAACCGGGCAGGAACTATTGTGAATAAATGTCCGCTTTTATCAGGCGAACAAGCTCTAATGCGTTTCACTCAATTTAGCCAATGGACCTAGCCCGTTGCTGTTTAGCTGATTTCTATTTCCGATGCCGCTATCTGTCTCTGACTTCATTGCATTTGCCTTGAAGAACAGGCCAGGCGCAGTCATTTGGCAGCACGAATCAATACCATTCACTCTGGGTGAAGGCCTTATCAATTTCCAGCCAGTGCCTTGAATACAAGTCTTGGAAGAATTTGTCTTATTTGTTAGGTACATTTGTACACGTTTGCTCGAGAGGAGTAAGTTAATGTAGTCTCGTTTTGCTTTGCTTTTCCTTAATGTTCCTGGGTTATGCAACCTAAGCCATTTAATGATGTTATAACAGTAATATTTGTCACGAGGGCCTTCTTGTGACCACCAAACGTGTGAAAATATATGCTCTATGTTCGAGAGAAGCGGCATTTTTATGACTTCATTCATGAAAAATATTCCGTGATACTGCCTCTGATCCCCGCACCTTTTTTTACGTCCAACATTTCAAAAACTATTTTACAAACGTAAAATAAAGTGCCAACTATCTGTTGTGAGTGAACAAGTGAACGACGTCCAGTCGAGCGGAGACCTCTCCCAAGGCTTTAGCATCATTAAGGCCGTTGATTTTTCAAAATTGACTTTTTAATGATGTTCTTTCTGTGTTATTTAGATTTAATTACATTGAAATTCAATAGGGCTGTCTTTGGCAAGGCGTTCCATAGTCTAATCTGAATTGTTAGATTTTTTTGTATAGGTGACTAATTGTTGGACGCAGTTATTTTTAGGAGCACAGCTCAAAACAAATCTCATTTGCGACTTTGATCAGGAAAAAAAGGCTAAAACACTCAGATAAACAAACTCTGTAGAGATTGGATGGTTTAGCGAGGGACCACGTTGGGATCTGGTGTAGCGACGAAAAGACGATCACACTTTACAATCTAAAGAAGGTATAAATTGTAACAAGGTTTCAATAAAAGTGGCTTCCTGTCTGAGGGAACTACACTCCCGAAGGTGTAGTTGGCTCCGTGTCTGGCGCTGACGCGTCTCGACAAACCCTGCACGCCCATCTCGGAAAATCCTCCCAATGTGGGGGGGCCTTGGATACCCAACTGGCCTCCCACCAACAATGGGAGGGGAGGCATTCAATCAAATCAAAATGAAGTCTGGATTAACGGCTAC
Organism: Entelurus aequoreus; assembly: GCF_033978785.1. Classification (NCBI taxonomy): domain Eukaryota; kingdom Metazoa; phylum Chordata; class Actinopteri; order Syngnathiformes; family Syngnathidae; genus Entelurus; species Entelurus aequoreus. The sequence goes on along the minus strand of NC_084742.1, from coordinate 8,855,210 downwards.
AATGAGCACATTTTGGAGTGTACATCTTTTTAAAGTGTGGTTTAAAGCAGGGGTTATTAACCTTTTCATTTAACTTAATTAGTAATCCTAATCTAACCTATTTAAGTTTCACAGGATACACCTTGTAAAATTACATTAAAGCATGTGTTAACCACAAACATTATTTTCAAGGCTTAGGTCAGGCTGATTACAAAAACAAATAGTAATCAA